>NW_008677966.1:102110-137553 GCF_000695815.1 Acanthisitta chloris | reverse complement strand
CTTACTCCACCAGGATGGCCCAAAGTTTGCAAGTAAATATTTGCTGGGTTTTTTTTGTCAAACCTCCTGAGAACCGCCCAGAGTAATCCAATATTACTTTCCCCTAACCCACCGAGCAGAGTGGGGCTGTACAAGCTGTGAGGCATTTTCGTTGCTTGTGGAGGCCTCAAGAGCTGAAGAGGCTGGATGGTCCATCAGTATATTTAATTATCTGGGAGCTAAATGTGCTTTTGTGGGTCATCCACTGCCTTTATATCATGAAAGACTTTGCAAAAACACAGGCCCTTTTCTAGAGTTCTTTTGTATGAGAAAATGTGGCTTTGTTAAAACAGGCTGGATCACAGTCAAGCTGCCTCCAGCTTACACTGTTCCAGACCCTCAAAGGTATTTTTTTTTTGCACAAGTGTGTTGCATATATCATTGCAGGCATATAAAGTTTATATCACATGTTTATAAAGTTTACAGTTTGTTTTACAAAGCAGTTACATTATAGCTCCCAGTTTTCTCATGCAGAATTTGTTGCAACTTCTATCCTAGAGGCTGAATTCCTGTTAAACTGTAACAGAAGAGAAAGCAGTGTAGAAACCTTCCTGGGGAGAGAACTGAAGAGGGTGAGGAAAATTATGCTTGATGTTTTTTTAACTAGTGCAGCATGAAAAACAGTTGAATTTGGTGTTTGAAGCATAATATGGATGTTATTCCTTTTGAATGCTGTTGTTGACTATTCCTGGTGCTCAGTTTGGGGAGAAAGAAAAAATAAGAAATTTCAGGTACTAAAATTAGCATCTCTTTGACTGCTTTAAGTTTGAGGTAAGTTTACAAGAGGTTTACATTCAGTCAAGTTAATGTGGAGAGTAAAAAAGCTCTACTTACTGTTCTTGTAGAGAATCTGGTGTTAAAGATGGAAAAATGAACAAGGATAACCCAAGAAAAGTCTGTCCTCAGAACAGTTGCTAATGAGCCTTTTGGGGCTGATAATGACTTACTGTGACCTAGTACTGAAATCCCAGATTCTCTAATGCAGATTCCAACTTGTACAGGTGTCAGTTTGCTTGGAATTTAACAGCCCAAGGGTTGATTCGGCCTGTCTTGACCAGGTGAACATCTGCCTGGGCTCAGAGTGAGCTAGGTCAGTAGTCTAAAGGGAGTCCTGGTACAGTGCTGGGGAAGGGGCAGGCAAGAAGAGATCCCTTTCCCAGGCATTTGGGGGCACCCTGTGGGAAAGGCGCTGAAGCTCTGTCCTTACCAGTCAAGGTCACTGAGTCTTGTTGATAAGCTCAAAGCTTGTCAGATGGCATCAGCACATCCTGCTGAGAACTTCCACAGCAGGGGTGGTCTGGGTCAGGAGAAAGGAGACCTGAAGAACAGGAACTTTAGAGCAAGAGATGGCAGCATTATTTTTTTTTTCTCCATGAACAGAAGCAAACAAGAAGCCAGCATATGCTGGAGAGTCTGAGCCCCCAGAATGTTTTCATTGTCTGAGAAAACATCACCAATAAAACCTAAGTTGTTGCCACCTTGTGTCGGTGAGTCATGTGCTCTCAGTTCTGACTGTGAACAAAGTCAAAAATAAAATTTTTTGGCAGTTGTAGAAAGCAGGAGACAATTCATCATAACTTCTAAGAACTGCAGCATACAATGCGTGTTTCTTTGGTTATTCCTGCCTTAATTCATCATATATACAAGGTTCCCACAAACAAACTGTTTTTAAGAGGTTCCCTTCATCATTTATCATATGTACAGGGCCTCTCTTTGCCCCTCATTTAAGAATGTCCTCTAATTCCCTACAAATCTTGCTACAAAAAAAAAAGAAAAAGCCATGTAGCTCTTGGAAGAAGTCCAAGACTATCATAAAAATAATCAAAATAAATATCAGTGATTTTAAAATTAATTTGAGAGCATCAATAACTAACCCCAGCAGATCCTGGGCACTCTAAATTTAGAAGAGTGAAGTAGCTGAGCTGTAATAAACCCTCACAGTTGAGTATTTCTTTTCCCTGTGCTGGTGTACACTCTGTGCAGTCAGTGAGTAGAAGGGAGTGTCTATTTAAAACCTTGTGTTGGAGCACCTCTATAACCCAAACTCCTATTGATTTTAGTGGCTGTTTTGTGAATGGATATACTCTAAAAAACTAGCATTTCAGACTTTTTAGGGAAGTGTTTTCATTTTTTATGAAGAATTATCAAATTAACAAAACAGGAAATTGATTTTGTCAGAAAAAAATTATTCTTATCTTACATAAAATTAACTAGAATTTTATGTCTAAAAAAAAATCTTACCTCATGCAACAAACTTTGTCTCCCTAGAAGTCTGACATGTGCATAGATTCCCACATTCCCACTGATGTACATCCATCTTTTTTAATAACCTGTCCTTATTCCAATGTACACACAGAGCAGTTTAGTACTCTTTCTAAACTGTAACTGTGTTTTCTTGAGATGTCCTTGTGGAGTATCTTTTTCTTTTGGTAAAACTCTGGGTCCTAGCTCATATGACTGTACTCAAATTCTTTCTAAAGATTATGGCACCTTATTATGCACCTCTTATCAGAGTAAGCATCAAGGAAAGGCAGAAATAAAATGCAGAGTGGTGACATTTATTAGAGGAGATACTTTAGAATTAAGATAGATATAAGTCTCTAATACATGGTCCTTTGCTAGATTGACTTGTTGGAACTGAACATTTGTATTTCTGCTTTGAACTGTATTTTTTGGAGTCGCGTGAATATGGGAGGGAAGATGTGTTTTATTATTTCTGGGCAGATAATGACAGGACAAGGCACAATGATTCTAAACTGACATGGAGAGGGTTAGATTAGATGTTAGGCAGAAATTCTTTACTGTGAGGGTGGTGAGGCACTGGTACAGGCTGTCCAGAGAATCTGTGGCTGCTCTAACCCTGGAAGTGTTCAAGGCCAGGTTGGATGGGGCCCTAAGCAACCTGATCTAGTGAGTGGCATCCCTGCCCATGGCAGGGGGTTGGAACGAATCTTTGAGGTCGTTTCCAACCCAAACCATTCTGTGATTCTATTTTCCCTCAGTCCCTTCCCCACTCTCACAGACTGGTTTGAGCATGGGTAGGAAGTTTTGAAGTTTGCCCTTTTAGCTCAGAAGAACAAAGTTGCTGCAGCCCCAAGCACAGCCCCGCTGACTACCCAGTGGTAGCTGAGATTGCTCTGTGGATCTCAGTGTGTATGCAAAGGTGATGGATTGCTGGTCCTGGCTGCTTTCAGTTGGGAAGCAAAGCGACAGTGGAGCCATACCTCAGGGCACTGCCAATTTTTTGTTTTATAATTAGCCATGGCACCAGTTTTTTCCCACTGGAGGGCATGGTACAGGCCTACTGATCAGCTGCAAACTAGCAGCAACACTAAACTGTAATTTCTGTGTAATTTCATGCTGTTACATGGTAACTTTAAACCCTGCTTGCTGTTGAAAGTTCTGTAATTGTGCAGTTGTTTCAGTGAGGTTCTAAAATGTTACGGGTGCGCTGCCGTTTTATGGGTCACCTACAACAACCCTGACACTCTCCTACATATCCTGGTACATGCAAATTACAACAGTGGCATGCTATGTTATTCTGACTGCCAGGTACTTGGTGCAGTGTGCTATAAAGCTTTTAAAGTGTGCTTTGAAAGTTATGGAGAAAAGAAAAAACCCAAGCAAACAGTGATTTTGGTGTAGACATCTTCTTTGCATTTCTTTATGATTTTATTTGTCTCTGATCAGCATATAAATATCTGTAATTAAATTATGAAAGATCATAAACTGTTTTCCAAAGGTTAGTAACATAAATTTTAACATCTCCATATATTCTCTTGTATTACTGCAGTTCATGCAGTTGTATTATGCACTCTGACATCCATGTCATGTTTGCTCAACTCTTTTACTACTAATCAAAATGAAAAGTTTTTTGTTGCTTTTCCCAGTTCTCTCTCTGCAGGGTCAGCCCAGCTTAAAGAAAATGAAGCTGTCCGCTCTTGGCTTATACATCATCACCAACATTAAACATGCCAAGTTCAGAACCTGTATTTTGTTATCTGACTATTGTTGATAGCAGAAAAAAGACAGCTTGATTTTCATTAGCAGGGCTGACCTTACAGGGCTGGGAGCAAGGGAAAGAAATGTATTTTGACTTGAAGTAAACTGAGGAAACATGACATGGAAGTCAGAGAGGGATTATATATGCATCCCTAAGGTGTCATTTTTAACAAACCGTCGTCTTTCACTTGAGGAAATTCTGAATAAACCACTAGAGAGATTACTGTAGCTGTCCAGCTGGCAAGGGCCAATACTTCTGACTCTGAATTATGCATTATCCTTTGCTGTTTTTTTTTTCTTTGCCCTTTTGATAACTGTTTCTCTTGCACTTACTGGGGATAGAGATGAAAATATATAGTCTTTGAAATATGAAAATCTAGACTTCATAGATCTCTTGCTCATGTAACTCATTCTAGGAGAACATTTTATAAGCTTGTATAGACTTGCCTTTAAAAAATTGTTTCATTTTCTTTGTCCCGCGTAGATTGAAATAAGAAGTCCTACTTTATGCTCATTCCAAGGCCAAGCATTAGCTTGGGAGAACTATTTCCTTCTGTCCTAGTTACACTGTGTTCTATTTTTTGTTCTTCTATCACTTATGTATGTTGTTTGTTGTTTCTTTCCCCATTGCCTGTGTGATTGGGGAGATATTCTGGAAAGCCTTGATTTGGGCAGTGTTTCAATTCAGAGCTGGGCTCGGGGAATGTATCCCAAGTGAGGTTTCTTCCCCACCCTTCTGCTTGGTGAAGCCCCACTGGTAGGCAAGCCTAGGAGCTGCTCCCTCCTTCTACTTTTGGCCACTGCTGGAGTTCCTTTCTGAGAGTGCTTGGGGAAATGGTGAACAGTTTTATAAGAAGGAAATTTGGCCCTAAATCTTAAGCACTGTAACCCTGTTTGGGAAGTTATACCAACTGTTGTATAAATCAGCCAGCAATGTGCTGTCAGTGCTGAATTTTACTTTTAAAGTACAAGTCCAAAATAGAGGCAGGATTCAAAGAAGAATTCAAGGGTGCAGAAGTTTTGCCAGAGCTTTCTGATGCAATTAAGGAGAGTGATCTGTGCAGTGTGCCACCAGATGGTGCAGCAGTTGTCCCTTCTGTGCTCTACCTTTGCCCCCTTGATCTGTGCTGCCCTCCTGATCTGTGGTGAGAGCAGAGAAATGGGGTTTCCTATGCTTATGGCATGCTGAGGTGATTTGTTTTGAATATGCTCAAGAAAAAAATAAGCCACTTCAGGCATTTCACACAGCCATAACAAGGCAGTAGGTAAGGCAAAGATCTCCAAACAGCACAGTCAGGTCATAAGCTTTCCATCTCACCCGGTTCCCCAGTGAGCTGTGGCAGCAGGAGGGAGCTTGCCCGTTATTCCACTGCCTGCTGCAGTTGGCACTCGTTTTCGGGAGCCAAACAGGGTGTTGAAATGCTGTCGCTTGTTGCCGTAGGTGGCCTCCCGCTCCTTGGCAGTCCTCAGGCTCCGAGTTAGCAGACTTTCCAATCCAGGGGTTTATATCAGGTGAAGCTGAACTCTCTGGAATGCCATTCAGGAAAGTTGCTATTAAAGTGACACTGCCAGCTGTAATCTTCTTGGTTTTCATTTTAATTTTAGTGCCAAAAAGTTGACAAAGTCCAGATTGTAGCTCTAAAACTGCCAGGCAAGCTAATCCTGTATAATTTTGTGTAAGCATGGAGGTGCTTGATAGTTAAGAGATCATACTTGACATCTCTTTGCTTTATTCTGTTTTATTAAAGACAACTCTTTAAATTTACTTGAAGGCAAACAGAGATCTTAATTGTCATGTAGAAGCATTTACATGATAAGATACTGTTAGTTATTGAAGTGATAAGAAGAATTTCAGTGCAATTATGGTTGAGATAGAAGTAAAGAAGGGTGATGTACTTTATTTAACTTTCTCATTTAAAAAAACATCGTGCTTGTACATTTTTGTAGAAATTTTTAAATCTTCATTGTTTCTCTGAATGGTATAGTATTGAGGTTTGTTTGGTGGAGTTAAAAATAGAACTTAATGATGAAAAAATCCTTAGTTCTTTAGTGTAAGGTAGTGTCAGCCTTTCAGGATGTTGGTAAGAATATTCCTCTTTACTTCTTCTTTCTAGCTTGTAAAAAAGCTCCTTCTCTACCATTCTTGTAATGTGAAATATTTTATTTTTTCTTTGTCTTATTAAATTTCCTAAGTATTCATTTTTTTGCTGATACAATCCAAACCAAAATCATGGAACAAGTAGCTGCTGTCTTTGCAAATAGTCATCTTGCTGAAACACTTTCCCATGTATGTCATATTTGTGAAATATATGATCATGTATCATATATGGTGATATACGATGACAAAGTATGATAACACATGGAGAAAATATATGATGAGATATAGATAATTGATATTTCACATGCAGATCCAGAAGTATATCTGAACTGCTCCCTGTGGTGCTGGTGCCATTTCAGTTTTCCATGTGCATACACAGTAAGCAATCACTGTCTGTTTGAGCCTGCATGTTTTCAGCCATGGAAAATCAACCGGTCAAGTCCCCAGGTGAAGCAAGAAAACAGCAGTTAAAAAAGGAGGAAAGAAATGGTCTCAAGAAAAAGGGTTCTACACTCTCCAAAAGATGATCCCTGCTTCAATGGAGAAGCAGGACTTTTTAAGCATCAGCTATGGCACTGAATTATTTATTCTAGGACAGAATTCTTAAAGGCAGGCTCCATTCTGCTGTGAGACCAGCCAGTCTGTACGCCGTGCTGACAGGAGTCCAGGTCTTCATCTTGAAATGTTTCATGAAGCTGTGGTGGATGTTAGGGGTTGCAAATGCCTTTAAATGTTCATAACCTTGACAGTGAAATGTGTGAATACACATATGGTTGATTAAGCTGTCTGCATTCTGTCATTAGAATATCTATGAATTTTCAATTTTCATGCTACTAATTTTGAATAATGCTGTGCAAAATTTTCTAAAAGCTAAAAATAGAGTTTTGTGAGGGTTCTTCATTGGTTGTTTTTTCTATTGGTTTTTAATCGTCTCATGAATCTTTGGTGTTTACATGCTGGTAGGTTGCAGGACTATCAGTAAGGATTTGCCCACATTGCCCTGTATGACCTCGACTATCATATAGTTCAAAAGTTAAAAATAAGAAAATCACATAGTCCTGTATTTGTCAGAATAAGATTATTTGGCTCTAACTTGTCAACCTCATTGGGGTTTTTTGTACTGTTTCTCACTAAACTCCAGCTTCAAAATGGCAAAGGGCCATTGTGAATCAGGATGTGATGTTTCTATTGTTGGTGCTGCATCTTGTGTGAAACATGAAAATGTTGCTTTTGAGAGACTTTCTGTGACCATTAAATACTTATTATGTTGTGATAACAATGTTCTTTTTAGGAGCCATATAAGAAATAAGCATTTTTTTGAGAGTTAAGAAATTACTGGGGAAGATTCCTGCAGGAATAGGGCTTGTTTGCACTGTCTCATTTTCATCAGCTAACTTAAGTGTGTAAAGTCAGGATCTGAGCTGCTTGTAAAAGTGAGCAGAACATCCCCAGGAGTTCCCAACTGGGACCCTTCTTAAAATTATAGATTATGTAGTAGACCAGATCCTGCTAAGGTAGACAGTGTGAATATATATCTCTATAGTAATTCAGCAAATTAAAAGAAAATAAAGCCTTTTGAAATTTAACAGGACCACAGGTTGTTAGTGTTAAATCTGGTTTCTGTGCTATTGAAGGTAGTGAAAGCTGGCCCCAAACTTAAGGTGTGATTCTAGTTTGACATATGGACACAGTAAGTAGCTTTAGCTCTCTTGAAATGAATCTTACTCAATGGAATAGATGTTGATACAAAGCAGTCAGTTGCAGAAGGTAAATATCATACAGGTGACAACACAAGGTAAACTTCTTCCTTCTGAGAAGGCAAGTCCTATTTTTAATTTTGTTTTCTCTGTAGTGGTGCCACTTATGGCATGTGAGTAATGTACATCCGAATTAGTGCTGATAAATAATGCAAGTCACTTTGGTTAATTTTTCTTGCTGAACATATCTTCAGCATGAGCAACTCCTAATCAAAGATGAGCATAACACAGAGAAATCAAAGTTGTGAGTTCATTGCACGATGGAGTTTGAATAGTGATGTGATGACAGTTTCCATACTCAAATGAACATTCAGGTTTTAAAGATACAGTTCATTCAGGAGTACATATAGGCCATGAAAAGACCTAAAAGGTAACAGGATAGCATTAGAGAGACTGACTGATGATGGCCTTGCTGGTTTTTCCTTTCCACCAAAAATAGATATACATTGCCCCTCTTGCTTAATATATACATAGTCCCCTGCTTAGTGTATGCAAAATCCCATTTTATGGCAGGACAGACATTTCCAGACATCTGCTGGAATGTGGAGTTCACATTTTAATTCTCTGTAGCAGTAAAAAATATTTCATTTTTATTTTTTCTTTAATGCCTATTAAGCTTATTACTATGAATATTTGGATTAAAAATTATATGTAATGACTGTTTTAGACAATGTCCTTAGGGTGCCTTTATAACTCCATGATTGCCTGCTCTCTCCAGAGGCACTGGTACATCTTAACATGGAAGCCAAGGTGTCTGGATAGTTGCTTGATAAATGTTTTTAAAAGCATTGAATCTCTGAACTGGAGGCTTCATTACTTGATGATATTTCTGTATTAAGTACGGGACTATGATAAAATGTCCTTTAAAAACACATGGTAGATGATAGGAATTAATTGATCTTAAAATACACGTTTCATCTACAGCCTGGTTTAGGCACACCTGGTAATGCTCACGGGAGAAAGCCGTCTTATCCCTGGAACGGGTAGGGAAATTCATGTCCACCTCCTTGGTAAGACATGCACATTGTGCTTACCAGCCTGTGAGCTATAGCTTCCTGAAAAGACATTCCTTATATCCATGTCATACTGCAAAAAGGGGCAATATGGAGCCTAGAAGTAATAATTTGCTGAAAGAATTTCATCCAGCTGGGAAGAGAGTTAAGTCACTGCCTCCTGGTTTTGTCTTCATCCCTGTAATTAATCAGATATCTAAAGAGTCTTGGAAGAAATTCAAGGGAAAAATAAGGCAAGCTACAGCATTGCTGTATCTTCCTTGTAACTCCCGGGAGGGTTTTCACTGCACTTTTCTCTATCCTAAATGTTCTCTTGAATATTGCCTCCTATTTCTCATAATTTTATCCAAATAGGTGTCTTTGCAGAAACTAACTGCAGGCTCACAGCCACTAACTGCTCTATTATAAGTATCAAGTGCTTTAGAGAAACCAAGAGAGTGGACATTGCTTCTTCTGTTTAGTACTTGAAGAACAGAAAAAACCCTATTTTGTATGTTGTTGCCTCTGTAGAATCACTCATAGCTTGGTGGAGACACGGTGATTTATTTATTTATTTATTTTGCTTACCAGTGAAGTCAGTGGAAGTTCTAGTATTGACTTTTCAGACTCAAATGTAGTCCAGTGCTTGGGTTTCAGCACAGGCATGATTCCAGGCTAAGTATCTCTGTGTGACTACTTCAGTGTTCGCAGGTTTTTCTGCACCTCGTGTTAAACCTTTGCACATACTCTATCATTACTGACAGTGGTCAGGCATGAAATGTTGGAGTTATGGGCCCAGCATGGAAACTGACTAGAATTACATGCTTTGCTCCCAGCATTTAATGTCTTCTTATAGTACAAGGCATTAATTGTCTACTGTAATTAGTTTCATTTTTCTTTATTTTTAATATAATAAAGATTTTCCTTAGGCTGGTCTTCATATACAGATGTATATGCGCACATGTATATATTCTGTAACAAGAAATGCAGACCCTTTACCTTTTGTATTATCTTACTACATTTCTTGTCAAGAGCTTTTATCTTCTGAAGCACTAGTTGGTTCCAACTAGTATGTTAGAGTCACTCACTGGTGAACATTGTTGCCTCAGACAAGAGTGGCCATGGTTGAATTTTTCAAAAAGAAACCGAAATTTAGATTCCTGTATTAATACATATAGAGTTACCTGTAACTTCAGTGGGAATGGTGCATGCTCACCATCTTGGAAATGAGGTCACTGTTGAGAGGCATAAATATGAATAAGGTGCCTAAGGTCGAAGATTTTGGCTTTAGTGAATCACCTCAGGTCACAGAGCAAATCAATGGCAGAGTCAGCACTAGCAGTCAAGTCATTTTGCAGCCAGGCAGAGTTTACTGTGTTGCAGCCAACTCATAAATATGTCTGTATATGCCTCAATGTACATAACTAATTCAGGCCATAGCGTCTTAGCACTTACCTCTTCTATACTGTGTCATGGCTGAAGGCAACATTGCATTTTCATTAAAACCTCTGCAGCCCTGCTGCTTGCTTCAGTCAGGTCCCAACACTACACCTGAGAGTCAAATACAAACCAACCTCTGCCACTTGCTGTTGTGCTTTCCTCCACTTGGGAAGGATTCAACTTCACAGGGAAACTGAGGTATTTCTCTTGAAGTTTTGACCCTGGAGTAAGAGGTCTCAAAGAACACAAACCATGGTGGTCATAAAGAGGAGGGCTTGTTTAAATACTGGTTACCCTGTGGCAAGTTCATCCTTATTTGATAATAATGAAACAGAAGTTTGATGTATTTGCTTGAGTAAGATTGCCATCTGGTAAATAATATGTTTTGTGAGTGTTTATAACAATCATGGTTTAAGCCAAAATTGACTTATCATCATTGCTGCAAATAATACTGGAATGTTCTGATTTAGCTTGATATTTTTTCTTTGAGTGGAGAAAATATATTTTGAGGGCTTCTTTATTTTTAAAGTATTTAGTATGGTATAAATCTTGCATTTTCAAAAGCAATGATTATAGCTGATTGTTCTCTGTACTGTAGCTCTGAATAAGAAAAAGGTTGTTTATATAATTGTTAAGTATTATATGTATTTAGGCTTTTGCTTTAAGCTCGACTACAGATTATTCCTTTTGAATTTTGGACTAGAAAGGGTTCAGATTTTATATTTTTGGTTTGTATTTTTTTCCTAAACATTTTAGTTCCAGTGAAAGAAGAAAAGCTGATTGTTCTCTGTACTGTAGCTCTGAATAAGAAAAAGGTTGTTTATATAATTGTTAAGTATTATATGTATTTAGGCTTTTGCTTTAAGCTCGACTACAGATTATTCCTTTTGAATTTTGGACTAGAAAGGGTTCAGATTTTATATTTTTGGTTTGTATTTTTTTCCTAAACATTTTAGTTCCAGTGAAAGAAGAAAGTTCAGTACTTTTTTGGGAAAGATGGTTCCGTAAGGCATGCCAGATCTGGATCATTCCAAGACTGCCCAGGAATGTCATCTTCATTTCTTAAATGTGATACAGTCTGAAAGAAAAAAAAAGTTTTACAAATTCTGGAACTTTTTAGACTTTCTGTTTTTCTTTTTCTTTAACATAGTACAAACTGAAGAGATCAGATTGACTTGCCAAAAGGACAGGAGTCCTGTCTTTTGCTTGCTGAAAAAACTATATATTTACCAATAGTACCAATGTTCTCACACTGTCTCAATGGTTGGATTCAGTGCAGAAAACGGTGGTAAAAGATTGGCTCTTGCCTTTCATTCTCTCTTTCCAGACTGTTTTCCAGCTACTGCCAACTATAGTGTTGTAAGATTTTGTACAGTTTTTATTTTTGCAATGTGGACATCTGTCCAGTGGGAACAGAAGTGAGAATTTCAGAGTTTAATGGAAACCTGATAACTCAGTTATGAAAATGCTAATTAAGGCATATTTAAATGAGGCCTTTACAAATGATAGTTTTTATGACTAAAATCCCTTCCCACTTATCATCTGCTCAAATGACTGATGTAAAAAATTAACTGTTAAATTTGAAAACAAAGCGGCTGTAGGACTGAGGGATTGTACACTGTCACTGTGATTTCTTTAAGTTTACTTGTGGTGTATTTCATGCTTTGGGAAAAAAAAAGATACTAAGTGAAATGATGTGTTTCGAGGTTCTGTCCTGTTTCTAACTTGGCTAGTATGTGTTTTCTCTCAGGCACTCAGAACTTTCAGATACTCAAACTTTCAGCAGTTTCTTCATATGGAGTATTTATGGTACCAGAAATTGAATCCTTAAATGGTGTGGATCCATGGATCCAGAAGTGTGGGAGAAAGCCATTGCAGGGAGAAAAAAGTTCTCTCTTAAGCAGAAGCTGTTGGATCTTTGTAGATGAATAAATACAAGAACTTTTCTCCGTCTTTTGCACAGTGTGGCTAACAACCCACTGGTGCAGTGTGATTTTTCTGAATTAGACACCATTTCACACTCTCCTTTCTGCCTGTCAGAGAGGTGTCAGCTTCCAATAGAGACTGATGCTGCAAAAGTCGCTGCGGAGTTCTGAGTCCTCAAAGTGGTTCTCATGGAAAGATTTAAAGTGAACTCCCCAATCTAGGGCACTCACTGATTCTTTCTGCATGGAGGACACCCTGAAAATATTGAGCCCAACAGCCGTATTTTAGTTTGGAAAGGGTGACCTCTGTATGCCAGTTGTACCAGGATACAGCTCTGGCTCTTTACATCGCCTCTCTCATCAAATGCCTTTGGGCAAAACAAGCCCTCTGCTTAGTTGGTGGGTTTAATAGATGTGTTTTCTAACAAATCATATTTTTAAAGCTCTTAATTGCACATTCTCCAACATACCAAGTAGTTCTCCAAACCAGATGGAACACAACCATTCACAGTATATAGGTTGCAAGGTTTAGCGCAGCTCTCTTTTTCATCTTTCATATTAAAAATATCTGTACTGGATATTCCCTTTGTACAGAACACTAAAATGGGGGTGAGTCCCAGGGTTTCTCATCAAACTTGTTCCACTTGCAGGATTTTTTACTCTTGAAATCTCTCACTGAGCCTGAGGAACCTTAATGTGTTGTAGCATTATCTCCATGCATCTTGATACAGATCTGATGGCATTCTGATACAGAATCATTATATTGAGTTTTAGTGCTTTATTTGACTGTGATGAATCCATATAGAGGACAGAAGTGTAAAGAGAGCAAAGGAATGGAAGCTGAAACTAGATGAACTCGTGCTGGGAATAACTAGCAAGTTTTAAAGAGAATTCCTAAAATGTTTAGCAGTAAATAAAGTTTAATTCACTGGAATTTATTAAGGAGAAATAGCTGTCTTTAATGACTGCTCAGCCTCAAATAAAGGTTAGAGGTGCAAAAGAGTGAGGTTTTGTGGCTCATGACATACAGATGTTGTAGAGAGCATTTGCTTCTACTCTTAAAACTTTCTGAATGTTCAGCAATGTGCAGTTTATGTACATGCACTGCTAGAGAGAGATGTGCCCAGGACCAAAACCTCCATTTACCAGTCTTTAAATTTCATTTTCAGACCTTTTCAGAGAGTTTCCCTTCATCTAGAAGCAGACAGACGTGTTTTGTGTGGATGCATATGCATAGGATAGACAACCTTCATATTTGTTTGTCTGACACTTCAGTGCAACAGCAGTGCTAAACTGTGATCACTGGTAGTAATTAATGGGATTAGATATTTAAGTCATTGTTGTCACTGGTTTGGAAAACCAACACTTTATATTTTAATCTCTTTTTAATGTCAGAAGTGGGATTTCTGTATTGCCCTAACCTAAAATGTATGACTTGATTAAATAAGTAAAGGCATTAGCAAACAGCAATTAGCTTATGTATTACTGTCAGTAGTTGTGGGAAGGTCTGCGATATATGTGTGTGTGTTCCCCCAGTAATAGTCCAGGAAAGTTTACAGTGTACAAGTCCTTACGCTGTTATACAGAACTGTTAATGTTTTCAAACTAGAGCTCTGTGGAGTTTGAGGATTTTTGGTTTAGTTTGTTAATGTCTTTGCAGCAGTGAATTTGTTCTATTTTGACCCGGGGTGCATCAGTTTTTCAATTTGTCTCATGTATTTCTATATCTGGAGTGGGAGCAGACCCTGGCATGAATCTCTGTGAAGGACCTATCACTGTTCTAACTTGCACCCAGACCAAAAGACTAATGCTCAAAAAGGCTGAAGTTGAAAGTGTAACCAGAGAGATCTGGAGAGAAGTGCTCAGAGGGCTGAAAAATTGTGGCTGGTGATCAGGAGGATTTTTATTAAAAAGCACTTTATGTAACATCTTCCATACACTGATAAATGTTCAGCTGTAAAAGCTCCCTGGGAGTGAATTTCCTCTAATAATGTTTGTTTATTTTTACCTTATTTTAAGAGTAAACCTCAATTATGCATCTGCCAAAGGAAGGGAGAGCATTTAGTCCACTTATTTGGGAGCTTTAGGATTTGATGAAGGGCTTTAAAGGGAGCCAGGAGGATAAGTTGCTGTTGACATTTTGGTTTTCTCTGAACTTAATATATCTGTGTTTTTGGAAAGGCTTGATGACAGGAGACAGTCTTTTCCATCTTTGGTATCTGACAGGCTTCCTAGGAGGGTTTGAAAACCTTGGTGTACAACTGACAGCTGTGGAGCACAAGTATGGTTATTTAGAGGAGTAAGGTAGAGACCTGTTAGGCCTAAGTAGACCTGGTCTATCCACAGCAGACATCTACTAGCTTTCTGGGATAAAAACCTGTTTTTCAAAAAAAGGCTCAGTCTGAGGAAGATTAAGTTGCCTAGAAATCTTAAGAGATGAGAATGAGTCAAATGATTGCTTGCTTGGTAGGTTTCTTTTGTTTGTTTTTTTTTTGGTTTGGTTTTAGGGGTGTTTGTTGGGTTTTTTTTTTTAGAGAGAATCTGTCATTATTTCTTTTTTCTTGTTTGCTGTGGGTTTTTGTTCTTAATGATAGAGACAGATGCCAACAGCAAATGATTTGCAAAGTTTGTTATGGAGCTCAGTGATCATCGCAGCTGTTGCTGCAGTTCTGGATCACTCTAGCTTATGCTAAACTTGCTGGTTTGAAATCCACACAGTGTGCAGATCACATTGCTGTATCTCTGATGAAGCTATCCCAACAAATCTTAGGGAATAGCTTCTTCCTTTCTTCTCCTGTTGGTGGATGTTCCTTGCCTTACACTTGAATTATTTCAGGAATCTTCTGCGGTAGTGAATGGTCTGTATTCGGGCATGAGCAGCACTGTGAATTTGGTTTAGGCAATACAAGGCTTTTCCATCAATGTCTGGTTCAACAGCCTAAGTCAGTTCTCATATAGTGTATAGGCACTGATGCAAGCTTGCTGCAGTCCAACCTGATTAATCCAGTATAAATCAGGCTGCAAATTCTATTCTGCTGTAGATTAAAAAAACTCAACAAGTCAACTTTAGATCAGCAAATTGATTGTTCTTGTATGGTCATGGTCTGTGTGCGTTTTTGTTTCCTTAAAATGCTACATGGTGTTTCGTGGACACCGTGCACAAACTCCAGTGGGGGGAAAAAAAGGTGCCAGTATCTACTTAGTAATTGCTTGTGACTCTAAATAAATCTTGACTCTTTAGTAAACTTGTTTTCTTCTCCTGCTTTTACATAAGGAAAATAGTGTCCACAATGTCTGTTTAAAGAGAAAACTTACAATAACCTTTTGGATACTGGGAAATTTCATGTAAAGCAAGAACATCTTGACAGGGTGTAACATCACATTTATTCAAAATAAAATGATCATTTATTAAGAAAACAATGTCTGCTGGTGGTAACCCCATTCTGATTTGCTAAATTAGCCCTTCTCCACAACAGGCTCATTATCTAGGAAATGACTGCTGCTAGTACGGTATCGAAACAAAACAGGCACAAGTAGCAGGAAAAATATTATTATTATAGCAGCTCCCAATAGTGCTGCCACCATTAAGGTCCTGTCAGAATTTTCATGGGAAGGCTCCTCTTTTCTGATATTTTTTCATTTTTATGTGACTAAAGATTGGAGCTATATAGGAAGCTTGTGTATTAGGTCTGAGGCCAGCAGTGTGTGTTTGCTTTGAGCAGCTCTTGAAGAGTAACTTGATACCACCAAAGCAGCTATTCTTTGATTCCTATGGCCCTGTTGAGGCATGGATTTTGAATTGCCTGCTTTTCCTTTTATAGTACATTAAATCCACCTGTTTTATAATTTTCATCTGGGTTCTATCTATGGGTGTCTGTCTCATCTTCCTCTCACAAGTTGGGATTGTGTTCATGTCTATGTTGAAGGCAGTGACATAGGCAGTAAAATTGTGACCCTGCTGATGCCAACTGGAGTTTACTGTTGACATCACTGGACGTCAGGGTTTTCTTCTGCTGAGGAAGGATAGTGTTGATTAATGTGATTCTGAATGACTGAAGCTTTCAAGCAGCTCATGAAACAAACAAAATGTGTGGGAAAATGATTCACTACTTATTTATTTACACAGTTCAGCTGGAATTAGTTACAAAGTTCCTTACTATACTACCTAAAATGTTTAACCAATTGGGTAAGAGGTGTAAAATGTTTGCTTTATTCCTAGGAATTGACGGAGATCTCTTGAGAGTCCAGAGCTGAAATGTGGGGACATCAGCAAAAGATCTTGCTGTATAGGCAGAAGTGATGGTTGTGAATGAAAAGTGTGTCCTGTGTGTTGTCTTTTCTTTGGCTGATGCAGAATAAGTTAGAGGCCTTAACACAATACCCACTTGTTGAATATCAGTTTTGCTAGGAGAAAAATGTCCTGATAATTGATATTCTAATCAATGCTTTTATAAAAGACAAAGGATTGAATGGATCTAAAAACTGTTCTACCATTACAGCTTTAAAAGTGACCTCTGCAAAGAAGAGGAGCATTGACAGGAGAGGGACTAGTTTGGGAAGCACATGCTGCTGGCTCACATGATGCCTGCTCTGTGGCCAGACACCGAACACACCTCCCTCAGTGTGCCAGTTAGTGTAGGATCTTCCTGAAATCTAAATTTGTGATGGGTCTTTCCCTGACCCTCTTGCTTTATTTAGCTGCAAATCTCTTCTTCCAACTACTACCCATATAGGTGAATACATTTCTAGTAAAACAGTCCTGTTCCAAATATTTCCTGAGTGAATTTTTTCATAGGGGCTGAGCAGGGAGCTTCAGTGCTGCCTGCCACGGGGAGGGGAGCAGTGCTTGGGAGCAATGCAGCAAACCATGTGCACGTGCTTGAGGAGAGGTTTGAGCTCATGGGAAGAAAAGTTGGTAACTCATGGCTTCATGCTCTGTACTGCCTGCCCAAAGAGTGGAGATGGGTGTGGAGGGAAGAAGTGTTTCCCTCTTGAGCAGGCTATGCAGTGGAGGTGTAGCCTTCTAGCCTGTCTCTGGTGGCCAGTACGACTGCACAGCACGGGGAGGAGGAGAGGTCTCCCTGTGAGAAGGATTTCTTCCTCACTGGAGCTGGGCATGAGTCAGGAATAGGATGGTGATGGTGCCCCTGTGCTTGGCTGGGTTACACAGTGATGTGCTGAGCAAAGCCTTTTGGAAATGCAGCCAAGTTCCCACATTTTCCCATGGACAGCAGTGCCTTCATAGCTGTATTAATTCTGAGCAGAGGCTCACACTGTACAGGCCTTCAGCTGTCCAGATACTGTTTGCTTTAGTCTTGTTATGCAAGGACATAAAGTGATGCAAGTACCAGCAAAATGCAAGTTTGGATTTTGTCTAATTATGACCTCCTTAAGTTAATTTTTATGCATCAAAGCTATTTGACATTTGTCAAAACAAATTCAAGTCCCTAGGAGAGATTTTATGACAAAACCGCCATTGATCTGACAGCTTGCTCTCTAGGGAAGGAAGAGTGTGGCTGGCATTAAAGACTTAATGCTTCTAAAGTTCTTCTTTACTACTAGTCCCAAGGCAGAGTGTCTGGGCCTGGGCGAAGCCGGCTGCCACGGTGGCAGCTGGGAGTTTGACAGTGTTATGAAGAATTGCAACTGTTGATCAGTGGATTGTTACACTGTCGATGACAGCGTTGCAAATTAATTCTGAAATTAACTGAGGGGACATGAAGAGGTCCCACTGTTCCTCTGAAAGGAAGAGGGCAGTGTCGAAATTACCAGCCAAGCAGAGTAAAAATTGCTCTCCGCGTTCTGCTTGGCAGCTGGATGCGGGTGCGGAAAATGTGGATGTCTGGCATCCACGTTCACCTCGGGAAAACTGAGCCTTGGAGGAGATGACTAATACGAGCTGTGGGGTGGGGGTGGGGATGTTTTGGGTTCTCTATTGCTTCTGTAAATGATTTATTGCACCTACTGTATCTTAGAGATGAGAAATTAGTAGGCTGATATTGCACTTCTATTCTTAAAATAACCTGTTATTTTGCAAAATGAAATAATTTCTCATATAGCAGCCTTCTCCCAGCCTTTGTCAGATATTATTCAGCCTAGAGTCCTTCCAAATACTCAATATTATTTCACCTACGTGTGTAGAATGCGGTCTACTTCCAACCTGAGGTATCATTCACTGGTTTGTAGTAGCCATTAACATATGCTTTTCCCATGGTTTGTGTACTTATTCTAAGCATGTGCCTTTTACAATGCAGAACACAAGAGACTTGTTTTGTAAGATTAATGAAGGTCACCAAAATTCTCAAAAGTATTCTGATAATTAAGGCTTTGTTTATCAAAAACAAGTTATATTAAGAGCAAAAAGATTCATGGTAATTATTCATAATCTTAACAATTCAAGTGTAGCCACCTCATTTGTGCATTTAATTCTTCTTGTTAATGTTTTGCATAAATCTGCATAATTACTTGAGTTGCCTGTTGTAATTTTGACAGCTACTCAGTTCATGTGCACTAAAGTATATCAAAAGCTTGATGTGCTGAATATTTATAATTTTACGTATGTTCTTGGGATAATATTTTTTCAACAATATTTTTAGTTTTTGTAAAATTGACATGGAATACTTGGAATGATTGCCAAACACAGATCTCCATATCAGCACATGATGGAACTAGAGCAACACTTAAAGGTACAGCACTGACATTTTGAAGTATTTTGCAGAAAATACATAGGAATTGTGCATATGAACTGTTCTGATAATTTTCCAGTGTGTTACTGCACTTCATTAATGTGAACACATACATTCCTTACAAAAAAAAAAGTTTTTAAGTGTGTTCTCAGCATGTGCAAGTACAACTTGCTGCCTGGGTTTCTGGGTTTTATTCATGGTCACATACAAAAGAATAATAGTGAAAACCAGAAGGCCAATGTTAGTATTGAACAGCATTAGCATGGGCAGCTCGCCTTGCTGTGACACACTGCGGCGCTCCCAGAGGGCTTAGAGAACTCCCTGCCTGCAATTTAGCAAAACAAAACAGCCTCAAACAACAACCAAATCTGACTTTTGGCTTCCCAAGTGCTCCTGCACATGAAAATTTTTGTGGGTGATGGAATGAGAGTCGCATTTGTAAGGCACACAAAAAGAATAATGGTGTAGCTCAATCAAGTTGTGTCATTCTTCACCCACAGTTTGGGGGAAGAAAGGGACTTGCAGAGTGAAAAGGTGGCAATGACCTCTTCTGCACATGGAATAAATACATCATTTCGTAAGGACAGCACATACCGAGCTTATTTATAAATACCATTGTGCTTGTGAATTATAAAAGCAGTTGCTAACTAATTACAGCAGTAAGTTTTCAGTGCAGCTGATGACTGTCTGGCACAGAGCGGTGTGAATCTTCAGTCTGCTGAAATCACACAAATTATTCAGTCTTTTTACAAATGTTGACAAAATGCTGGTTTGAAAAATCTAGTTCAGATCCTTAAAAAATACCGTCTCAAGACAGTTTATTTTTGAAAGAACAGTGTTCTGCACACTGAAGTTATCAAGTTTTGCACTTAGGAATAATATTCCAGGGTGTATGCTCTGGTGTAGATGTGTGTGCTCACTATTCAGGCACATTTTGACCTCACTAAAATAATACTGTGCCTTATAAAAATGTGTGCTTATCTCTATTAGCTCTCTCATGGTAAAAATCATGGGTTTACATGAAACTAGCCTTCTTTAAGACAGACAAAAGGAGGGGAATCCTACTTTAGACATCGGAGCATTGTTTCCTAGGAAAGAGATTTGGTATGAATGAAATGCTGTTGTCCAACAGGAGAAGAAAATGAATGTATTCAAGTGGTATCAAAAAGCAGAAACAAAATGCTTTGGATGCCTGTGTTCCAGCTCTACAGATTCCTCTGCTGTCACACCGAGTTGATGCTATACATTAATTTTGAACACTTAAGACACTAGAAATATGGGTTATACTTCAGTCATAGATCCACTTCAGGGGGGTAACACCATGAGAGGAAGATTTAAACAGTTTCTGTTATGCTCAAAATATATTGGGAGTTGATTTAAGAGTAAAAGGAGGAAAAGTGCAGTTGTCATGCCCTGCTATCTTTCACTTTAATGAGCACTCAAATGTAAGTGAAAAATTAAAAGGTTGTTATATTTAGAAATAGCTGGAGCCATACACTCAATGTATGTTGCACACAGTGGGGAATGAGCATAAAAAATGAGGGGGAAAAAACCCATCTACTTTGCAGCTATATTCATTAATTAAAAGAAGATTGTTAAACTAAATTTGGAAAGGGAAAAGAAAAGGGAAAAAAAAAACTTCTTTAATTGTGTTTACCCAAAAGCCTTTTCTTCCTAATTTAAATAGCATAAACATCTGGACTAAAGCAATATTAGAATCATGGCAGTAGTCAAGCAAATCTTGTGGAAAATAATGAAATTAGATCCCTGGTGTTGTGACAGAGTAAGGGCAGGATACATCAGTTCGATGTTAATAAAATTTCCATGAATGACTGAATACAATTAAGAAATTGTCAGTTGCGGCAATGAACTTTTGTAGCTCATAGATGTTTGCATCATTTGATTATGCTGGCAATTTAAAATTGTTTGTTAGTGTCTGTGTTGGGATATTAATTATGACCTTTATTACAGCCCACAATTAAACTAGTCATATAGCAACAAGCAGCCTGTGTTGTGGTAGTAAAGGATCTGAACTGTTTAGAACAGGGTCTTGGTGTGTTCAGACCATTCACTGATCATCCAAATTGGAAATTATTTGAAATGATCCAGTACTTTAAAAAACAATTCAGCTGGGTTGAGTAATCCCCTTTAATAAAGAAATTTTGGTTTAATAGCATTTTAACAGTTTTAATTGCTAACAACATCTGTAAAACTGTTTTAAAAAAAGGAGAGAAAAAGCATTTTTAACTGTGACTCCAAGACAAGCTTTCTCCTGCTTCAGGAAGAGAAACCAATTATTCATTGGTTAATTAGCTGTAAACAACTTTTTAAAGACACATCCATTATATATGTAATTATTTGAAAAAAGCTTTAATATTATTTGTGCTAATGCATAATTATTAGTGCGTGCTAAAAGGATTAGCAGCATTTAGATGACCACTATTGTTGGGAAATATCAGAGTGGAGAGAGGAGATTATCGTCAGGCAGGAATGTGCAGGGATGAATCCAGCGTGTGCCTGCACCCCTTCAGCAGTGACAACGGACAAATCATACGCTCAGAAACAAAGCATTGCAAACTGAAACCACACACTTTTTCATCTTTACTCCTTCTCTGATACATGAAGAAAATATATCCCCACCAAAGCATTTCTGTACCCAGTGGAATATGTAGTCCCTGTGATTTTTTAAATTTTTTTTCTAATTTTTTTTTTCAACCTCCCATGACACATTTGTCATTTTTGTTTAGGACTCTGTAGTCCCTTTATTATTGCACAGCTGAGTGGCAACTTTACAATGCCCTCAGTGCATCCATTTACTAACTGTTTGTTATACCTAATTTACTGAGAAGATGTAAAGTCCTAGTGAAATCTGTTTAGGCTTTTGTAATGTGTTGACTGGAGCACTGTTTATAGTCATTAGCATATGAATGAAAGGAATCATATTTTAAACACTTAAATATTTTTAATATAGGTCAAGGGAAACTGTAACATTTGTCCTAACACATTGCAAATTCCAAGTAAGACATCACAGAACCTGCCTGGAATGTGTGTTGATTTATGTCTGTGTTTATCAAAAAAAAGGTTTGACTGTATGTATTAAAATTACACAGAAAGAGGCAATTCAGGGCCGCATCAATAACAACTTCAGCATCTGAGTGACCTAATTCTGACACAACACAGTTGTGTTGTGCTGAAATAGTTATCCTGCATATATCTGACAAAATACTTTATGTTAAGCAGAGACCTGGTATTTAATGTGCCATGTGCCCATATTTTGGGAGAGATACATTTTTTTGGAGCCATTTCTGGAAGTGGCTAGCCACAGCAGCACAATAAATGGAGTGACAGGAGTGCTACAGCTTCCCCTGCAAAGGCTACACATATGCTTTAGCCCTGACCTGGAGGGATAGACCTGAGCAGTGGGAGATTTGTTCAGTCTCCATGAATTTGGCTGCTTTTCAGATGCTGCCAGTAATGATGCTAATTGCTGGCATTCGTGATGGTCGGGTGTGTGTGATACAGGCACCTGTACCATGGCAGGAGTTCTGATCTTTTCAGCAAGGAAACAACTCTCAATTCACTTTTAGGAGACTGGAGGAACAGTGTTTGACAGCTCAGAGGGAATACCATGGGTGTTTTTAGCATCTCACTTAATTGGATATTTGTAATTCTCTGGAGTATATCAGGAAGAAATTTTGCACTTTGATTTGTATAATTTCTTTACAGCCTTCGTTGTGTGGAAGCATTTGGGGGATGGAATTTTTGTTACTGTTGTTTTAGTTGGCAAAGAAATTATTGCATTTGAAGGGATTTGTGTATTTAAGCATAGATGATTATTTGGAAGGTTTGGTTGCTGCAAATTGGAAGCCTCGTAGCTCAATTTACTAATTTATTTTGTGATCTGTGACTAAACTGAGTAAAAATGCAAATAGCGCAAGCCCTTTACATTTTATCACTGGATCAGTTTACTGATGGGAGGATCAGAGTCACTAAACAGTTCAACACTTGTGATTTCTAAGTAGTCAGACACTAAAGCATCTATAGTGAAGACTACAGGAAAAGTCACACGAATAGATGTTTTAATGGAATGGAATTCAGTGTTTATTTGTTTCTGACTTGGAATGCAGAAGCAAGGCTTTATTGTCCATTGTAAGGATGATTTTTTTCCTCCCATCACACGTGGCAATGAGCCATCACGTCGTGTTGCAGGGAGGAAATAACTGGTAAAACTGGAAAGAAATGTTGAAAACTTAAATGGATGTTGTCATTTCCTTTTGACTGGTACCACTTTTCAGAAGGCATTAACAGAAATAAAATCTCTCAAGTCACTTCTATTTTTAACTGGTGTTCCCCCATGTTTTAAGGGGGTTTTGTTTGTTTATAAGTATTGCAGCTGTTTATTTGCTACTTATTTGCAAGACAGTCTTAGCAGTGATGTCAACACCACTTTGGAGCCAGTGCTAGGGCACAGTCCTTCTCCTGGTGAAACCAGAGGAAGTTGTGCTCTTGCCTCCCAAGGAAATCGATTTGGGTCTATTAATCCCTATTTTTGCAGATCCAGCAGAGGGAGCAGAAGTCCACCAATGGGGCTGCTTTGGATGAAACATTTGGGGTGGCAGATGGGTTGGCAAAAATTGCTTGTGGAGGTGGGGAACTGCGTGAGTCATTCCCCCCATATTCTGAGAAAACTGCTCAATTAAAACACTAAAGATTGCTCTGTAATTCAGAAATTTTATACGTCCTGGAATTTCATTTTTTTATTTAAATTCTCCATGAGTTGGTGCATTGTTATAACGATTGATTTAAACAATTTCCGGCACTAACACAAATACGGTAATCCCAATTAACCAGCAGATAATTGTTCTGGTAGGGAGTAACACCCAGTCCTGTCTTTGCACATCAACTCCCCTGCCATGTTGCTGCATTTGTGAATATATATCAGACGAACTGCACCTTTTAAAAAATAATTATTAAAAAAAGGATTAGCTGTAGTGCTACAGTGTTATTTTGAGGTGCAGGCCATGGATACAAATCTGTTCTGAGTGTTGTTACCTCTGCCTTACAGCCAGTAACAGAAACTGGTGATCAGGGCCTTGCTGCCAAAGGTGGCAGCGGGTGGGCTTGGATTCACATCCAGCAGAGCTGGCAGCCACAGCACTTCAGAAGGTACATAAGGGAGAATCTTCTACTGATTTCTGGAATCAGTGAGACCAAATATGTTACTAGCAATGGTCCGTGTCTCCTTAACAAGGAGTGTGTTTCCCGCTACTTTTGAAACTCTTTGGTCAAGTTTAGTCTAGTTTGATAAAGTTAAAATAAATTTTATCTATTGTCTTAGTTTCAGCTGGGACAGAGTTAATTTTCTTCCTAGTAGCTGCTGCAGTGCTGTATTTTGGATTTAGGATGGGAATAACAAACTGATGTTTTAATTGTTGCTGAGCAGTGCATACCCTAAATCAAGGATTGTTCAGTTTCCCATGCCCTGTAGGTGAGGAAGTGTGCAAGGAGCTGGGAGGGAGCATGGCCAGGACAGCTGACCTGATCTGGCCAAAGGGATATTTATATATAGGATGACATGGGCAGTGTATAAACTGAATTTCAGGATTTGAGGCTCAGTTGCAGTTGGTATGATAGCCAAAAAAAGCCACCAATATCTCTCAAATAAGGCCTGTCCAAAGTTCACAGACAACTGGCTAAAAGTATCTGTGCAAATATGATACCACAGTTTGAGGTTTTTTAGGTAGTTGAGTATGTGGAGTTATGTATATCTAGTTCATGGCATTAAAGATACCAAATGATAAACCTATATGAATGGATTTCTGATTTGCTCACCAAGCCTGCTTTATGTGTGATAATTATTTTGGGAAATGTATTATTTTAGGGAAGTGATGAGTCTCAATCTCAGGAACTAAAACTCTCAGGAAACTCATGGGCTAAAACTATCATGATTATTAGATTTGCTTTCTGTTGGTCAAACCTGAAGGTTGAGTAAAGATCACAGTTACAAATCTTTCTCTGGAACTGTGAAGGCTAAAAACTCACTTCTTAGTTAAAATCTAGATTTCTTTCTTTTTTTCTTCTTTTTAAAGCAAAGATTTTTCAAAAAACAGGGCATTAAAAGCTATCCAGATATTGTGATCACTGGAAGAGCTGCCACAGAGCTGCTGCTCAGACCTGCGAAAGGAGCCTTGTGTGCAGCCAGGCCTTCATCTGGCAAGTGTGACAGTGAAGAAAAAGAAAAGGACAGTTGGGGGACAGGAGGTTGTAGATCCAATATTTCTTTGTTGATGAAGGCAGCTTCTTGTTTGTCAAATGAATTAATTCAAAGGTAGTATCTCCCACTCCCAAGGAAAAAAACCTGAACAACACCCCAACCAAAAACATGTTCCTGTGCAAATGAAAAAGTTTAAACCTTCCCAAAAGTAACTTTTCACCTTAGAACATAATAGCCCTTACTTGACCACCTTTGTTGACAAACAGATGTGGGATTTGACTTCGATTACGTTGGACATAATCCTGGCTCCTTACAGGAGAACGTCTCCTGGAGATACTCTACACCTCACGACAGGTAGGGTTGTCTGAAGATACTTGAATTTCCTGACTCCTACCTTGCTCAAGGAGGGGCTTGTGGCAAGAGCCATGATGTTTTTGGAAAGGTGGATGGATGACTTGCAACATGAGGTTTCATAACATGATCTACTGTGTTAGTGTTGATGACTTTGTGGTGATTAAAGGAACAAAGGCAATCCCATCATAATGACAACAAACTAAAATAGAACAAACCCCTCCAAATCTACATGTTAATGCGAAGAATCAGAGAATGGAAGATGAGACAAAAGCTAGGATATTCTGAATGCAATCTTACAATATTGCTGGCATAAGGTGCTGCGGCTTTTTTGACTCTGATCTTTATGTTAAAAATGGAGCTGTCAGGCTTAACTTTGAATTCTCTTGCTTATAGCAGTTTGTGTTAAACATTAATGTTATTGAAAATAGCTTTTCATCCGTGTGTATTAAGGGTTTGTTTGCCAAAGTCTCTGCTCCCAAATGCGTGAATTTCAGCAGCTAGCAAACATCAAAGCAAGGAGATTTTTCAGCTCAAGAAGTTCTCTTTAAAATTAAAGCTTAGTCTTTCACTGTACACTTTTTGTGACTAATTATTAGAATCTATAATAAACAGTCTCTCTTTATTGTTCTATTATATCAGAATAGATATGCCTTGATTGTATCATTTTAATTAACTCTTGCTGTGTTTTACTGAAGTTCAAAGCATTAAGCATTGTTTATGTAAGCACCGTGGTGTTCAGGTTGCCTGAAAGAAGTAAATAAAACTGTAGGTCAAACTGTATTAATGTTTTTTGCCAACTATTATTACATCTGCTTTTAAATAGCATTTATTCTGTAATTGATGGTTGTCAGCCTGTAATTTCCATAGTTACATTCTGAACACTTCGTTTTCTCTAATTTTTTTTACTGTTTACACCATATATAGTCAAAGATTAAATGAGAATGGAAAAGTGAGTTACCAGATTTTATTCAACCAGCTTAATATTTCTTTCTTCAGGGGAATCACTCTAGTTATTTGCCAAGTTCATATATCTATAATATTCTCTTAAATTCAATTTTCTGCCCTTTACTTTTCTCTCTTTCATATTTACTTTATTCTTTGTGGTCATCCCATCTAATCTGCCTGTCTGTGTCTACCTAATCGACCCAATATGTCCATGTATCATTTCTTTAATGATTTTATTATTGAAATAACTCTTAGCATTTGATACTTAAGCATACATTACAAAAGCTCAATTCTCCCATTAGTGGATCAAACTTTCATACTTCTGCCACATTCAGGCTGCTTCATGAGTTTAGCAAGCTCTGTTGAATGTTGTCCAAGAGCTGTAATGCAGATCTATTTTACTTTTTTTAATCTCTATTGGTGAGCAGAAGCCACTGCACAGGTCTGGGTTGCTTATTATATTCCAGCATTGACTAGAGATGAAGATGCAAGATTTCCTTATACTGTGCAACTTGAATTTTATCCTTAAGGCCCTGCTTCTGCAAAGAAAACTTAGCAGAAGTGGCTGAAATATTTAATTTCTATCCATAATGAACTGCAGATGTGTTGGAATCTTCTATGCCTTTCAGTATCCATTTTCAATCCAACTTTGCCAAATTTGCTTCTCTTTGTTTCAGCTTCCTTCAACAACATAATTGGCTTCTGAGAAGTGTATAGCTAACAAGAACATCTTCCCAATGGCATCTGTTTTCGCCCTCTCCTCTTTTGAGCTATCCCAGATATTTAACATCCTAGGACAGCATGGAGGCCCTTTGATCTCTTCTTCCTATCCATAGCTTCTGTTACTGCCTCCTGCCTAGACACGAGGAGTGGCAGCATTTTCAAGAAATTCACAGCTTCTTCCCTTTCCCTAGGATCTAGCAAAGGTTTCCAGCCTTATTTTCTAGAACTCGTATTCAAATTCCTCTAGGAACACATGGATTTGCTCCATTTCTTTTTCCTGTTTCTCCTGTTCATCTTTATGTCACCCTGTAATTGTGTGTCTGACGCAGTGTGACTGTTCCTTAGTGCTTGCAGTTCCTGGTGACACAAGTCAGGATGTGTTGCTGTGTCTCTGGATCAGGCTACCTCGATATTTCTCACATGACATCATATTTCTGTATCATAGTCTGTGTCTTTATTCTTGTATTGTTTCAAATTCTTTGAATTTTAACTTGTTTATTTGCTTGTTTTTAATGTGAGCCCTCAGAGCCCTCAGATTTGCCTGACAAATCTGCTGTTACCAAACAGTTTGGATAAAGCGACTAGTTTTGTGTTGTTGAATGGCTTGTATGTAGAAATTGTTTGGGTTTTTTTTTCTAGGTCAAGCTTGTGGTTTACTTAAAAGAGGTTGTTAAAGAGAATTCCATTGTGTTTCTCTAGTGAAGCATGGCTATCCAGTTAAATATGTTGTACAGGCAATGAATAGTATGACACTTAAGGGACATTGAATTTATTTTTGGACATGTTTTTGTATTTCTTTATCATGGCAGAGCCTTTTTGGCAATGAGGTAGCAGGGAACCAAAGTGTCTGGTTATGTGCTATGATTAACAGTGGTCTGCAATTAAGTTCCTTGACATTAAACTTTTTTTCTTTTTTCTTTCTTTATTCTTTTCCCCATTTTCTAAGCTTGATAGGCTGCAGTTGAAGTTCATTGACTTGTCTTTGTTGTGGGCAGAATTCAAGTATTAGGTCAAATTAAAAACTGACATTCCCATTATGTCTGTACTTTTATAGTGCATTCCTCTGCTACAGAAAGACAAATACCTCTTTGCCTAGTGCTGAAACCAAAGAAACAAAGCAAAAGATACAATTTTTATTAGTTCATAGCTGAACAGCAAACCTCATGATTCCTGGAGTAATCTGTTAAACCTTTGAAAATAGGAGAGCCTTCCTCTCTCTTTTTTTGTCTCTTATTTAAGAAAATGGCACAATCTCAGGAGAGCATCTTTAAGTAAGAGAGCATAAGTGCACAGAGTGGCAGTTACAAATAATTTTTACAACAGACGGACAAATAGTGCTGATTGTCTGTATTTAAAAAAAAAAGGGGAAAAAAAAAGCCTGGCCTAAAAGACTACAGTAAATCATGAAAGTGATCTCAAGTGAACAGAGATGGATTTCTGGAATACGGTGTGCAATGAAACCACTGACCTCTTATACAAGGGTTCATGTCTTTTTCTACAGAAACAGATGGGTAATAGCATAATGCTGAAATCATGCTCTACATAATATGGACCTAGTGATTGCAGACCTGATTGCTTGCCATATGGTTGCTGAAGGGTTGAAGAGAAAATGGGATGATATGCAAACCCTTAAAAGCAACGTTTTTATTGAATGGCTATTACATTAAAACCCAAACTCTGCAAATGAAGGCAAGAACTGTGGTGAATAATGATGAAATAACAAAACAATAAAAGAAGAAACACAATAGCATGTATTTGTTTTCAATATGCAAAATAATACTCCTCATTTTTTTTTGTGTCATTTTGTCTTGTGTTATGAGTATTCGGTGGAAAGTTGGTGGGACATTGCTGCCTGCAGGGCACAAATACAGTATCATGGAGCATTGCAGTATTCACTAGGTCAGACAGGAAAAGAAAATAATCACTTGTCTCAAAGGAAAAGCTTCTGAGTTAAACGCTAACTAAAATATGCAACTGGCATACATGAACCACATTACTGTGAGGCTGCTGGAAAGCCTTCTTGAGACTTGCTTTTTCAAGACAGACTTCTACAGGCTATTACCTCTCCTGAAAAAGAAGTTGCTTTTTGCACTGATTTGCTTTTTTTCTTGGTACTTTCTTGTAACTGGTGAACACCCTATTTTTTATGAAATTGACATCTCTCAGTAAGTTGCTCAGTGTAGTTAGAGACATAGAAATGGGATCTGAAAATCCTGGTTTTCTGGGCTTTTCTTATACAACATTTGAATGGCAGGCCCAGTATAATCTCTCTTGAGGCATCAGTGGCTCACTGTGTTACTGCTATAGGGATGAAAGCAAGAAATTCCACTCAGTCTAGAGGCTGTACAACTTTCAAGTCAGATAACATGAGCCACTAGGGTCAGGCTGGAGTTTGCCTCCTCTAAAGGCTAAGTTGTGCATGAACTACAGATGGCTGAGTGCTCAGTGCAGAGTGGACCTCAGCAGCTTTTAAGGCAAAAGATGCCCAAAGGACACTTTTGTTCTTCATACTCTCCAAGGCATGTCCAGTTTCTGCTCTCTGGTGCACAGATGTGTACAGAAAGGGATGAGTAAGCAGCTACCAGTTCCTTTTAGCAGGTGCAATACTCACCTTGTTATGCTGTGTGGCCCTACTCCTCACGTGGGGACACTTATCCTTTCTGCACCACACTGCTTAAGAGCTTCCAAGATCCAGACAGGGTAATATAGCTATCTCTGATTAATCACTACTAAATACAGACTTCCTTAGCTTGACAGGCTTGTCTGATGCATCCCATAAATCACAATTTGTTTGACTGCAAGAATGGAAAATATTTATTTGAACAATTATTTTCAAAGTGAAATCTGCCATGTATGTGAACCTCGGGATCATCCTCAGGCTTTTCATGGGCTGCCCACCTCACTTGTATTTCATCTGGAGACCTAAAGACATATGACAAGCAGCATATTCCAGTATTTAAGACATTTTAAGTATGGCGAAACAGATTTTCATATGATGAGAAGAGATTTCCTGCAGCCTATAAAATTGATTCTCATACTTCTTGACTAGTGACATGCTGGCTGTGTGGCAGCAATAAGTTTTGCATAACTTTTAAGAGCCCATGCTGACCTACTTAACAGGCATCTACTGCTACATAATGTATTTAGGTCAAGTATTGTGTTTGAGCTTATCATCAATCTTGTAATAGTCCAGCTCACTGTGAGAGCCACAGGTACATGATTGATGCAAACATTCCATAGGATAGAAAATATTCCTGTCATTTTCTTAAAGGGAGGCATATCCTTATGGGTTGCTATTTGTTATTTTAATTGGAGAAGCAACAGGGATTGCCAATCACAGCCTCCTCCCCGCCCCCCAACCTCTGTTGTTGCACCACTGATTTTTCCCCTGGTTAAAAGGATGTCCAAAACCATCTGTAACAAGTGATTTTTATTTCTTCAAATGGTTCATTTGGGCTACACAGTACACATGGCAGGTTAAAATCTGTATTTTTGTTATGATATGTTACTGGGTTTTAGTTCCAAAATAACATACCTGGCAATTTTGCACCCAGTCATTTTGCAGGAGCAATGTTCTTCCTTTCTTTTGCCCCAACCACAGGTGCTGGTGGTGTTTTAGCTCATATTTTGGGCAGGCTGTTAAAGTTTGTATTTTAATAAAGTAGTGCCAGCACACTTAGTCATCCAGATAATATTAGTGAAGTGCATGTTGGTTTGTGCAGTAAATTGTTGTGAAGTTCTATGACATCTTAATGCTCTGACAGGATGTGAAAGACAATAACACCACTGAAAAGACCAGAAAAGGACCTTTATAACTATTAAATAATATATTAGCTTTTAACACTGAATATATGAGCAAAATGAGGTAAGGTATAAAATCAACAAAATACTTATACTGGACATTATATATTTTATCAGGATCAGAACTATACAAGCTCACTCTGTGGTATGAACTGGGTTTGATATGGTATTCATTACCTCTAAGAGCTGTAAATACCTGCTGCCCAAGTGGAATCTGCCCTTGGGGCTGGTGAAACACTTATCTTACTTGTCTGTAATGTGAAGAAAGTTACTCTGAAAAAAGCCTCAATCTGTTGTGTGAATGGACTGGCAGAGATCATTCCTAGTGCCCAAAATGTGCGAATGTGGGGACCCGTGATCAGCTCCTAAAACGTGCAGGTACCTGCATACAAATGCTTCTAAAATTGACGTATATAGTGCTGTGGATCTGAAAATCTATACTGCACTTTTTAGCAGTACATTATCAAGTCTGTACTGGGAAGGAAGAGTTACATGGCAATGAAATATGCATGAAGAAAAAGTCCATTTTAAACACAGATCCCAAGAGTTTGGCAACTTTTTTCCTTTGCTTCCTTTTTAAATGCTGTGCAAACTTTACCAGTTTGTGTGACAAATTAGTTTGTGCTATCTGCTTCTGTATTCCAAACAGAACTTCCATGATGTTGTTTGCTTCTTTATTTAAATACTTGGAGAAAAAATAATTGTCCTAAAATACCTTTCTCACAAGGTTAGGAGTACTCAGTCTTCACTCTGAGCTCTCTCACTTTGAGGGTCTTAAATTACACCTTCATGTTACTTTAGTGTGGTTTAGTTAGCTATACAGCTGTGGACTTTTTCTGCAGACCTTATTTCCAGAGTTTTTGACTTACCATACTGAAAGATTGCTTTAAAATGATGGCCTTTAATTCTGGCTCGATAATTAAAAAATTTAAGCATCTTTAATAATATCAAGTTTTGCTGATGATCAGAAATATGTTTGGCATTTTCCTGTGATAAATTACAAGATCTTCAACATTCAGAAAGAATTTCTGTAGTATAATTTCATTTCAGTAAGAAGTTGTGAGTTCTTTGCCTTGAGTTCACCCATACCAGTATGAGATTGAGTGGGCAGAGGTGAAATTCCTTCTGTCAAACACAAAGTCGATGGGGGGAAAATAGGGAGGCGGTTGTATGCAAAATAGAGACACTTGAACCTCTGCTTATACACTAATTTATTTATACATGCGACAAGAGGAGTACTTCTTACTCAGGATAACATAAATAACCAGAGCACAAAATGTTTTAGGAAGTGTACTTGAAATTACAGTGTTGTTTTAGGTAAATTCAGGAATTATGCAAGATGAACACTTGTTCTTTTCAGTTCTCTAAATGCAAACAAATAGGCTGTTTGTTTTAGGGACACAGTTGTGTTTTCCAATCTGTTGCTGCACCTGAGTGTTGGGTACTTTACCTTTTCTTGCTCTTCTAGAGCAAGTAGTCTGCACAGCTGCAGTCAAAAGGAAGGGAGGGAAAAGCACAGAGATGGAAGAATTTAATTTAGATATTGTTTTGTAAAGATTGATGACTTTCCTCTATTTGGAGCATAAACATAGCTTTGGAAAAGTTGTAGGAGTTGCTTGTTTCCTTCCTTGTGAAAGGTAGGAGTGTAAGTCCACTGAGCTAGCTGGTGTCAAGTGAAGTGTTCTGTTGGGAATAGTCAGTTTCAGAATCTGGTCCTGCATGTTCCGACTCGTGTTGCAGGTGTCTTTTATTGCAAAATCTGAGAAGTAAAAAAGTAGCAAGAGCATTCTCTAATGCAAGATGGGGTGGGTGTATGTAGGAGGTTCAAGATTTTTGTTACAGGTTTTTTCTTTAAAATTCTTAGAAAATAGGAAGGACCTCCTAATCTTTCAGCTGCCATTTTCTCTTGTATTTAACAACTCAGCACCATATCCATTGATCTCTTTCCCCAAATATTTTGAAGTACTTGAAGCTGTTTCTTGCCACTTTGTTATAGAGATTCACCTAATGAAAAAACACTGCTTTTTCCTTGCAGGTATATGCATCATTTGTCGTCTGGCTTCATTATATTCTGTACTGTGTAAACTCCTGTAGGAGAGTGGTTATGTAATGCTCTTATGTCATTACATTCACATGCATTAAATTCCTGGCAGAATCATATTCACTGTAACAAAACGTTCATTAGCAGGACAAAAATGCTTAACTTGGGAAACTGCTAGAAGTAGTGAGACACATTTCCAGGCTGATATTGTTGATATGCAATTATATGTTATGTACAGAGTTGATCTGGGATTAGCTAATCCCAAATGACAAGTATAAATGTGGTGGAAATTGTTCATTCAAGTCTGTTTCTGTAGTCATAACTTTGAATAGAAGTTATCAGTGTTAAATCCGGAGTGTATGCAAGGCCGACTCAATGCAGTTAATAGAGCAGTGCCATTCACACCACATGGGAGCTTTACAGAGTACCAGCACTTACTTTGCAAACTGCAAATATAGGGAAAAAGTTATTCAGTGCTCCTTATTTACATGTGCAACTAGTGTGAAACAAAGTTATAGCCTCAATTCTGTTATGCATTTAAATATGTTCTTTATTCTTCCGCCCCTTCTCCCCTGTTGTTGAAGCATTGTGATGGGTGCTTTCAGGGACAACACCTGAGCAAATTCCTTTGCAGAATGTCATTGCTCTGCCTGAACCAGCTTTGGAAACTGATCATTTTAGTTTTGTTGAAATGGCAGTTAAATAGCATGAATATATCAAGAGTTAAAACTTCATTACTGAAGAGCAATAGAAATACATCAAGCCTGGAATATTGTCTAGAAGATCAAATTTCTTGGTTATGTTGACACTTTAAAGAAATATATTTAAGGACTAGAAATTCTATATGCTGGAATACTACAGTGATAAATTGCGTTCTAGTTAGGCTATCTCTGATGTTCTAATTTTATCACCCAACAGTGGACTGTGTATCCTATGGAAGTCAGCTAAAAAAAAAAAAAAGAAAAAAATAATGCTGAGGGGAAAAAAATCTACTTTAGTCTTTCTCTGCTACTTCAACGGGGCTAATGCTGAACAGTGTTTGCAGTCTGAAAACATTTAATTGTATTTGTTAGCACCTTTTCATTGGATTCTAGCAAGGAATGTTCAGATATAGATGTGCTGGAGACAGCACAAAGAAACTTGTCTGCGTGTAGTTTCTGTGAGGATGAGAAGCAGGGGACACTGAGTTTCATGAAAACCTGGAAATAGGGACTCTTACAAGTCTCCAGACTTCCATGTCTGACAACTTACCTAAATTTAGATGTTACGGCTGTTTTCATGACCTGAAAAGTCTTCCGCACAAGTGTGGATTCTTAAAAAGGGCTACCTGGAAAGTACTATGATAAATATGTCTGGTTATTTCCAAAGCTGTGAGGAAGTGATTTTTAACATATTTCACAAAAAAAATTGCTTCTTGTTCTCAGTTTTGCAGATGGTTTCCCAGGTTGACTTTTTAGAATGATAAGGAAGGACAAAAGCTCATTTGGCAGAACAGGAACTCTGTCATTACTCATGTTAAGAGCATCTGTCTTGCTCATATACTTTGTGTTTGGGTACTGAATAGTCTATGGAGAGTTTCTTCTGGTCTCAGTTATGGGGGACATTCTTAGGGGATGATGAGGTGTCTACAGCTTGAATTGTCAGTACTGAATAATAGAGACATGCTTTGCTGGCCTTGCAATTGCTGCAAGAAAAACTGAGGAGACTTGAAGGATGAAGTGTAAAGTCCCCAGTAATTTCCAACCTGGTCAATTTGACCACAAATGGATTCTTTGGAGAACAAGAAAGCTGAAACTCTGGCTTTATGGGGAAAAAAACACAGTATTTATTTATAGAGGTGTATCATAACTTGTGTTTTGACCCAAAGTTGTTTGCAACAATTTAATAAATCAGTGTGCAATTCTGCAGAAAAAATGTCTCGCTAATAGAGGCTGTATTGTGTCTTCTAAGTGGTCTCAACTAGATGCAGGCTGTGTCTTGCATTTGCTTTCACTCAAGCATCTTCGAGAATGCGTTGTGTAAGCAGAGTGTAGACGCTTTGGTAGTCAGGTATCAGTATCTCTTCAAAATAAGCATTAAGAATACTGGAGGTTTTGAGGCATCTGATATCCATTGTCACTGTTGAAAAACAAGGAGAGGAATTTACAAATAAAGTACTTGGCACACCTTACTGCTTTAGTTCTGTGGAGCTGATTAAAAATGCTGTCTTTGATGTAAATCTAATAAAGCAGTATTTTCAGTCTGCACGATGTGGCTGAAATAGGTCTGCAAAGCTCCTCTTCCTAAATTCTCTGTTCTCTTGTTCTAGTGAAGTATGGGTTGGTGTCTGTAGAGTAGATGGAAGCAATGCAATGTAGTTTGCAAAAATATGTGCCTCAAGAAATAGGAATACAAAAGGAAAAGGCTGGGCAAAGTGGTGCAGTGTT
>NW_008677966.1:96784-102091 GCF_000695815.1 Acanthisitta chloris | reverse complement strand
CCTGCTCAGAGATGTATTTCCATTTTCTGGTTTCAAGCACCTATTTGATTTTCTAGATTTCATATTTGTGTTCATTACTGAGGTTCAGGCTTGAAAATTCTGACACTGATTTTGAGGAAAAAATGGCCTATTGCATTGTGGGAAAGCAGAGAGCTCTCTTCAAATGTATATAAATTAATTCTTTTAATTATAGGAACAGTGGGAGAAATTGTGAAAATCAAATAAATTCAAATACATGTTAAAAGACTGATAAAAGGGTAAAGGAATTACATGAAAGCGGCAGAAGGAACTTCAGAAGTACGTAAGACACTATTAGCTTTTTACTTCCAGCTTTCAGCCTGTGTATTGATGTTGCAGGCTGTGTTGCAGTAGAGTGTTGAATCTATGGGAGACAAAAGGTCTGCAAGAGTAACAGCAGCAAGTAACTGCTCATACACACCTGAGACAGAGTGGCAGCTTGCCCTTCAGCTCTGGCAACAGGCACAGAGCATTAAATTTGTGTGGTCATGGCCATGTTGCCACCAACCATATGATTCAGGTGGGATTAGTGACTTCCTGTAGAGGTTGTGCAGTGGCAACCTCTCGCTCATGATTCCAGAGGAGCAGGATCTCTTCTTTCTGCAGAGGGTGACTTTGGGACCACATATAGAAATCGGCTTTCACTGCATTGCTGTCTTTTAGACCGTGAGGGGAGTGTGATGGGCTGAAAGATGAGCAGAGCTGGAGATGTGGTTGTGAAGATCTGTCTGTGACATCCTTTTTCTTGACAAGTTTTTGGACCCTAAAGGATGGTGGAAGCTGTATGCATGAAGAAGGGATTTCATTTTCAGTCACAGCATGGGTAGGAAAGGGCTCTATTTGTAGATCTCCTCTGCAGATGTAAGGAATAAGTTTGATTTCATCCAGATTTAGCCTTAAACTGAGAAAAGCTTAATGTGCAAGATGGCTGAAATTCAGGAGACTAAGTGTGTTCAGTGAAAATAATTTAATTGGAGTCAATTGAATTGCTGAGTACCACCTTAACTAGGTTTGCTGTCTCCTTCCACCCCTTTTTCTTTCCTGTAAAGAATAGAACCAGAAATCAGAAATGAGACAAAGGTGTTAATAATAAAAAATACAAAAAAGACAAAAGAAAACAGAAAGGTGTTGATTTTAGGAACTTTGATTTACGTGATTTTGATTAAAAACATTAAGCTTTTGCATTAGAAGTATCCTTTGAAAAAAAGGATGTCTGTCTTTCAAAATCTCGAATGGGAAAACATTCAGGTTTGTGCCAGGCGGCGCTTAGAGATTTATTTTAGATGCAAGTTTAAAAACAGACACCTTTTTAAACAGAGATTTTGGGGGTTTTTCTTTGTAACTTGACAGGATGGTTTGTTCATGTCAATAGTCTTTTTATCACTCAAAAGACATTGAAATCAAAAATGTCAATGCTTCCAGTCTTTTGATCCAGCTCCCTTAAGTACTGTTACAACAGGAATAGATGGGATTAATATAGTTTTCCGATTTTCCAAGTTTGTGGGTCTAACCTGGGTCACATTGGAGACAAGCCATGTTTGTGGGTCTGATCCAGAGTGTTTGGAGACTGAAGCCACATTTGGCACAGTACTGGCAGGACCTGGAGGTGCTGTGAAACTCACTGGGCTGCCCCAACCTGCAAGCGCCATTCTCTGATCTGCGCTTTCCAATCTGGGGCAAACTCTTTGAAGTTTGGGACATTTTTGGGGTGAGGGATTTGTCTTCCTTCAAAGGTTTATCTCAGGAAGCCCCTCCATAGCAGGGTCATGGATGTGAGACCTCTGCCAGAGGGCCACTCCTGGTGTCAGTTTATGATAACAGGGAGACACCTCTGTCCTCTCCTGCTCATCAAAGACCTGCTCTCAGTTTTGTGTTTGGGCTCTCATGGTGTATTGCCACTCTGGAAGGCAAGTTATCACTGTCAGTTACTGGCATCCATGTTACTGGAGTGGAGAGGGTTTAAACTAAACCTCCTCCTTTCTCATTGAATTACTGGGGTTTTTGCGTCGTGTCGTGTTTTTTCACAACAGGAGAGTAATTTCCTAACTCATTTGTCCTGCCAACCATTCCTCACTCTAGTTATAGAAGAAATACAATGGGGTTTAGCTTTTAATTTTTAAATGTCCTGTAAACCTTGAATTAGAAATATAAAGCTGTGAATATATAGGTTTATCCTCTCCTAAATATCTCTGTAAACCCTGACCACAAAAACCGTGTTTTTTCACAACAGGAGAGTAATTTCCTAACTCATTTGTCCTGCCAACCATTCCTCACTCTAGTTATAGAAGAAATACAATGGGGTTTAGCTTTTAATTTTTAAATGTCCTGTAAACCTTGAATTAGAAATATAAAGCTGTGAATATATAGGTTTATCCTCTCCTAAATATCTCTGTAAACCCTGACCACAAAAACTATAGGGAATATTTTCTGTAGAATTGAAATTAGGCAGAGAAAGAAAGTACATAATTAAAAAGAAATTCTGGTATTCATAGTCTAGTTTTTAATATATGTGTATATATAAAAGATAGTGATTCTAAGTTTGTATAACTGGATTGCTTGTTTTACACAAATCATAATCTACACTTCAGAGCAACCGTTTATCTAATGTAATGATTACAAGCAGTTTAAGCCTCCAATCCAGATGAATCAGGTGTAGGCCCTCAAGATGGAAGATTTCTGTCAGGAGTGGTGAGTCTGGATTTGGGCTTTGGCCTGTGCATATTTTGAGAATCAAAAGCCTCTGGAACCACAGGTTAAAATCCCCATTGCTGCTGGTAGGAGTTTTGTTACTGACTTCAGTGGATTTAGATTTTTCAGTGTACGGATTTTTAGGTGCTTTCTAAAATAAAGGTGACCTGTTTAATGCTGTCCCAAATTGTTCACTGCTGTCCTGCTCAAATTCCCATTTGCAAGTCCATAAACTGAAAGGAGAACTGTAGGAAAGTAAAATTATGGATTACAAGCAAGAAAGTCACTTGAGATCTTTCCACATCACACTCTTGCTGGTTGTTCTCGGTAGCAGAAGTGGCTGAGCCTGAGCTGTTATGATCCACAGCACTTTGTAAGGAGGGGGGAAGCAAAGAGCGAAACTGGTGCACTTAGAAAATGCCTTGAGAAGGTACATGACACAAGTGACTGCAACTCCCCAAATGAATTAGCACCACAGCACACTCATCACTGCTGGTTCTTTTTAAAGTGGAGTTTAAAAAAAATCCACTGTGGGATGGATTTAAGGCACTAATCCTGCCAGTGAGAAAGTAAAACCAGGATTTCATCAAATTTCTACCACAGTCACACCCAGATGGATGACACCAAGTCATCTTCTTTTGGTTTTGCACTGTTTATTTCTGGATAAAAGGAAACATAAAGAAATACATTAAGATCTAGAACTGCAGAATGGGGAACTGAAACCAGTTTGTCAAGGAAGATTTTTTTTTTATTGACATCTTTAGTTTGTTTTGATGTCTGTAATTAATTTGCTAATTATGTGTTTCTGTTGCAGTGGTCATGCTTTTATTACATAATTGCTACAAGTTTTTCTCTCACCACTAACAATATTTGTTTAACCTTAGTGCAGTGCTAGTTACGTACTTCAGAATGTAAAATCCTAGCCACAGAGTTATTGATTGTTACAATTAACTAAATCAGAGGGGTTCAAAGTTCTTTGCTATAAATTAAATATGTTTTGTGGCAAAGGATCAAAGACAATTAAAGGATGAAGCAATTGCAGTCATTGAACAATAAATATTATTTTGACACCAATTGAAGAAAATAAAGCAACAAAAAAAAGCAGGAAAACTGATGGCTTTTAAAAGGAGGGGGGAAAAGTTTAGCCTAGGGTAAAAACATAATTTTAAAAAAATAATTTTTGCCCTGATCCTTTGAGCCTCCTTCTATGTTGTCTCAAAAAGCATCTGATTAGGTGAGGTGCAATTCAGTCACCTTCTATTTTATTTTTTCCCTTTTGAGTTTAGGCATAATTTTTGTCAGTATATTTCAATGTATTCATTAATTTTTCTATTTGTTTATTTTATGCAAACCATAAGAGACATTTTTTCCTCAGTGAAGATTGCCTCTTTATTTTATTTTGAAATATTTGTATATTTATTTCATTAAATGAGATAATGCTTTTTCTTATTAACATAATTTCCAGTACATTAAACATATTTCTCCACAGACAGAAGAGAGGAATCAGATTAAATGACAGTTAAATCACTTGCAGCAATTTCAACTGTTAAAAGAAATAAGTGTCTCTGTTTTCTTTGTGATCACGAGATGTGCTGTAAAGGGAAATGAAATACTAAAGAAAGGAGGGAAAACATAAAGAAATAATGACTGACTTATTGCAGTAATACCACTGAGAGAAGAAAAACTCACTACAAATAAAAGGAAAAATAATATAGTGGTTTTGAAAGTTACCAAAATTCATTTCTTATTGATGAGATCAGTGCAAGCCTTATACTAAGTAAAGTGAGGAGGAAAAAAAAAAGCAAAGCACACTCAAACCCAGACAATGCCATAAAGTGTAAGGGATGAAAGAAGAAGTAAATACTGTGCATTTGGAGGGCTATTATTCTAAATGCCTTTAATTTTTAAATAATATATTTATATCATATTTAGGGAAGAGAAGAGAAAATCAGTTCTCTCTTGGAGAGCTAACCATGCACCTCTACTGATGTGTTTGCTCTCCAAATGCCCATGTGTCCTTCCTGCAGCTCTGTCCTGCTTCCTTGAGCAGTCATGGGGCTACATAAAGGGGAAGAGTATGTTTTATTAACTCTTATAATACGATGTTCTAAAATGTTTATAAAAATAAATGTATTTCTCTTAATTGTATCTGTATTATTATTTTAATTTCCAGAACCTGAATCAGCTGCTTTGAAGAGAACTTTGGAGCAAGTGACTAGGCTGTGGCATTGCTAAGGTAACATTCATGTTATTGCTTTGGTCCCAGACAACACTTCCTCTGTGCTTTTAGCTGTAAACCAGTTATTTTTCATCAGTTTTATGTGGCTGATCTTGTAGTCCTGAGTTGAGGACTAGCCCAATAGTTGCCATTTCCCTGCTCTTTCTGTTTCCCATCAGTGTACTCTTATGCACAGTATTGTCAAACACTGTGATTTTCAGCTTCAAGAAGAAGTCAGAAAAGGGATTCTTGGGATGGGACCTGTTTTAACTCCCTTCTGTATCTCAGAGTTAGCTAAATATAAAATTTTTCAAGGATTTTAATTGTACTATTTTTGGATTTTAATGCCTAATGAGGAAAACCGATGTCACTGGGGTGGCATC
>NW_008677966.1:94925-96739 GCF_000695815.1 Acanthisitta chloris | reverse complement strand
GGTGGGAAATGGCACATTGTAAGGCCTCTATGGAAATGTTTTCTGGGGCTGGAGAGCAGACTCTGCCTACCTGCTTGGTGCACCCATCTGCTGAAGCTGAGCAGAGTATGCTACAGGGTCATTTCTGAAGGCTTTTTCACTCTGGGGTTGGTGTCCCTTGTGTCTTCTTTGGAAGTTATATTTGTTGTGCCAAGGGGGGTTGTCAGGGAATGGAGGTGGTAATGGAATTTAGCAGTTGAGAAGACTAAGAAATTACAGTGCATGTGAAACATAATTCAAGAAATAAAACTAGAAGCATCTGTCATCATCCTCTGCGGACATCAGCCAAGTGGGGATTGGTCCTGCCAAGCAGAATCACATCTGTGTGTCTCTGGAGGTGTCTCAGCTGAGTCCTTGCTCACAAATGCTCTAAAGCTTCTGGTGGGCAGGGGTTGAGAGTCATTCTGAGTTCTGCTGCACTATCACCGTGTAAGGAAGCTCTGCACAACACAGAGCTGGTAAGTGGGACTAAATGCACAGAAACATTTCTAATGATGGTGCTTATACTTACAACCTTCATTACCATATTTTCAGAGGGCATAATAATCATTAATGCGTTTATTGTGCCCTTGTGAGTTGGGGCAGTAATCTTATCTTTTTCACACACACAGAATTGAAATGTAGACAGCCCAAGTACTGTACTCCAGCTCATGTGGGAAGACTGCCAAGGATCTGTGACTATTTGCTAGCTTCTCTTGCAGGACCTTGACCTATCTACTTGGCTTTAGGTCCTTGTTCAAGGTGCCTACGTAGGAGATGAGTTGTGTTGGGTTTCCTCTGCAGTCAGCAGAGAGATAGGGATCTCCAAAGGAAAATTCTGAGCTCTGGGCATTATCAGTCTTTCGCAATGGGTTTTGGAGGGTGTCTACAAAACCTCCCTCCTCTCAACAAAGTACCTTAGAAGAGATTTTTGTGCCTCTCCACTCTGGACCCTCACAAGGACATGATTTGATTCAGTACCACCATGAAACAGAACATTTACCTTTTTGCCTCTGATGAAGAAGGCCAGCACAGGTGTAATTAAGTTTTGAAGATGCTCCATCATGCTTGCAAAATGACATGTGTGACCATAACTTAGATCATTGGGCACCTGACAGTCGAGGCAGAAACAAGCAAATGAAAAGCTCCTTGGAGGTGTGAGGCAGAGTGAACAGGTGTCTTCCACTGGATTCGAGCCACCCTCTAAATAGCCATGAAGTTCTTATCGCTACAAACAATTGTCCTTTTTGGCCTCAGAGGTGGACTTGGCAGGACAATCCAAACCTTCTCTGTGTCCTTTTCTCTGGGACTTACTCAACATGGGCCTTAACCCTGCAGTATAGTTTGACATGTTTAGCTTTATGCATACTGATTGTCCCTCTGAAATAAAATGAACTAATACATAACATGTAGCAGCACTGAAAGTGATAGCAGCTTTCAGAGTTCAGTTTAAAAAAATGTGTATAAAGGCTTAGTAAACTATTTTTTAAGAAACTATTTATAAAAGAAGTAGGTGATGAGAAAAATCTATTTCCAAATCTAACAACTTCATATTCTGCATATTCTATACTGAGGCCATTTTTCCTCTTGCAACATTGCAAGAAACTAAATCAGTCTTTGACCAAGAGGGTATCATGCTAATGGTATCCTCAGAATAACATGATTTAGCTTTTGGAAAATATTAAAGCATGACTACATTGGACTTTTATGTTATATAACAGCAGTTTTTCCATTCTGCACTAAATATTATTTTCAGATTTCTCATCTTGCATGATATTGCCTATTTCATGCCTCTA
>NW_008677966.1:90094-94905 GCF_000695815.1 Acanthisitta chloris | reverse complement strand
GCGATATTTGCAGATAAAGGATTATTACCTGTGATATTTTTAAAACGATGAATAAATTACAGCCTTGTTGGGTCAGGCTTGCAGGTGCAGATAAGGTATTGGGTTTCTTGTCTGATGCCACAGCAGAGGTCTGTGTCAGAGTTCAGAGTGGATTCAAGTGCTTTGGGCTTCCCCTTTTTGTGCTTAGATCAGCAAGTTTAAATCTAGAATGGTGTGGATTACATATAATGGAATATTTTCTTTTTCTGTTTTTCAGGTAGCATTTTGGCTGTGCGACCTATTTGGCAATATTTTAAAATTAGTGAGCAAATTAACTTATTTAGAGGGATACTAAAATTCACCAGTACCTTGCTGATGTGGGGAAGTGCATGGCAGTGTGCCACTCTATGCTCTTGGATTTTGGGAATAAAGTACCTCCCTTTTCTGGAGAAAAGAGCATGTGCCAAGTTCATAAGAACACTTGAGTGCAGAAGGGTGACTTGGTAATTGTGCTTCTTTTGGCAGTATTTAAGGAAACTGAGTAAGACTTCATTCTTGGGTTTAGTGGTTGTCTTTTTTTGGTTTTGTTTGACACAATAGGAATGGTAAGATGGGAGAGAAAATAATAAGCTCCATTTCTCTGCTCTTCAGAGAAGACCTGAAGAGGAGCTCTTCAGTCACTATGGTATATGTCTGACTTGATTATTCTTCTCTTCCATTGAAATAAGATGCAGCTGGACAATATCTTCACTGAAATACATTGGAGAATTATGGAAACACAAAGTAAAGATTTTCTGAAAATCAAAATCTGTATTCTCTTTATCTATATATTTGTTGACTCTTGTGATGCCATTGCGTATCTCTAGAAATGATTCTGTGTAAGAGGTGGGTCCTGTGATTTTCCCTAATGATGAGCAGAGCTGTTGACTCATCTCAGAATTGAATCATATAAAGGTTAGGATTTTTAGCTTTTTCTTTTGTTTGATGGTTTGTTTTTTCCTGTGACTGTCAGTTCAGTGTAATTTTCTGAAATAAAATTCAAGGGGACTGTTCTAGCCTCCTCTGAAGGCATTCAGACGCTCCATTCCTGACTGCACTTCACATCTAGTCTCGTTTTCTAAGGACACTAGGTTCACCCTGTTGGTCTGTGCATCTTCTCCCTGCAGTGACTTCAGCATTTAGAAACGAGTTTACAAAGGAGACTGAAGTTTCAAAATCATTATATTTTATGAGTTGCATAATTACTGGTGTCTGGATATGGGACAGAGATACCTCACTTAGGAAAAGATGGACAGGGCTCATTTGGTGCCTTTTTCCTCTGTTGGCAGTAGCCTGCTGCCCAGACAGTGGGATGTAGCTGGAGACAAACCACAGCATTCATTGCTGTCCTTTGCATGATGAGTGTCATGAGGTGATGTGGGAGAACAAAAAGTGATCATAGTTTCAATAGCTTTGCTTTGTGGAACAGATCATTGTTTCTTTTTATGAAAATTCAAATTGAAAAAGTGGCTTAGATTGAAAAAAACCCCTCTACTTAATGTTTCTCTTGATATTTCCAGCAAGTAAATGTGAACATAACAAAAATTCTTGTGTTTCTTGAAAAAATGTTGTCAAATTTAGCTTTGTTTTCTACTTAAAAAGGTGATGGGAGCGATAAATGCATTTGAAAATAGAAGTGTCCTTGGTTTCCTGTTTGCAATGGGTTCAAGATAATTAATTTGTTCTACTTGTAGTTTGTCAATTGATGCATCCCTTCCAAAACTGTCTGTGGGCCATCTTAGCCAGAGTTTCCTACAGTTATTTTTGCACTATTGTTATACAGAACCATCCAGCGTGTTGCTTTTTCAATTTATTGCGTGGGATCAGTGCATAGTTTTCCATTGTGGCATATTTGTGTGTTTGTCACTTTTATTGTTTATGTGCCAGCATCTGGCCATAAAGACAAACTTCTTCCCTCAGTTTTCTTCTTTTGTATTGTTTAGTCCACAGTGCCTTTCCATCAACAATTTGTAGACATCAAATTCCTGGAATATAATCAGTTTGCTTAAGAAAAGAAAGAAAATTTGGAGGATACAGCTCATGTGGATTAGTGAGTGTTCAGTAAATGGCTTTATTTTACTATCCACCCAGGGCTGCATAAAGGGCAAAAAAGCAAATGCCTATTTTTATTTATACATCTCAGTTTAGTCATTTAGTGTCATATATCTCATCATGCCACTTGCACAGACACTAGTGCCTGCATCAAGAGCTTTTCTGAAGCAAGCAGAGCTCTTCACATAGGCAAAAATATGCCTGCATGGATATCATTGCATGACAAGGACCATATGTTTGCATTTGTGGTATATGTAACCCCAAACCAGGCAGTACCAGGACCACATGTTGTCCAACTACTATTTAATGGCAGTTGATCTAAAATTGACCAGAGCTATATGTTTGTTTTGGTTTTTTTGTAGTGCTGACAGTGTACTTATTGTTTTGTTCAATTTTGAGTTTGTAAAAAAGAGCATTTGTTCTTAATTTCTATATGGCATCAATGCTTACATGACATTCAAATAAAGAACTTTCTTGGTTTATCTGGTAAAAAAATCAATACAAACTAGGCCACATCCATAAATGATCAGCTTTGTAATTCAGTAGTTAGATTACTGCCAACCATTAGCAGATGATTTACTGTAATTTGAGGAAGGAACGTTGCTGTTAATATGGCTCCTGTAAAACAAGCAGTTAGAGTTTTTAGCAAAATAGGCATTAGCTTGCAAAACTCTGCTTTCATATCTGTGTGGTTTCAATGTACCACATATTTTTAACTCACCCAGTATGCAGTAGCCACAAACTGGTAACCAGTTTGAAATTCCATACAACAGATGTATCACAATAAATCCACTATGTTGGCTTCTTCTGGATTTTCCATGTGTTGAAAGCTGTTGCACACCACATGACCTACCATGTAAAGCCTGCTGGAAACAAAACACTAATTTTCTTTAGTTTCTTTGGTTAGCTGAGTACTTTCAAGAATACCAACTGTGATTTAAGGTAAAGAATCCCTGCAGCAATTAGGATTCATTTACTACTGGAGCATTTTATTAATTACACATTTGTAACCACATGGATAGTCACAAAACCATTTGCACATGTCTGTATTTAGAGATTTGTAGACAGAAAATTTAACGTAAACATAGAAATGTTAAACTACTCATCTGTAGCCTGCAAAGAAGATAACAAGAAGGATTCTCTTCTTGGTGTGATTTGTGAACAATGCTAAGTAAATATTCATCATTAATATATAATAACTGTTGCTTTTGGCAGTTCGCTTTTCATTTAATTTGATAATGTGTCCAGTAAATGAAGTGGTACAGGCTGCAGTGTTTTACCATCACAATTGCATATTTTCAATCATTGTTAAATGAAGGCAGCTCAAGGCAAAGCTTTAACCCCCACTAGTTTTGTATGTGATAAAAAGAGAAGGCGCTATCAATCTTTATTGTCTGTCTCGCTTACTGTAATTGCATTCAATAGTCCACTGATTCTGTTGTCTGTGCTAATGTCGGGAGCAGGGAAGAGCCAGATGCTCAGACTAGATCATATGCATCCAGTGGCCACTTTGGTAAGTTGGCAGCAAGTCTCTGGGTTCGATGATAAATTGTTGACACTATAGATTATGAACAGCTGAACACTGGGAGTGTATGTGGAGAAACTTCTTACCTTGTTTTGAATGTGGCATGATGATGCTAAGGAAAGGGTATGCCATGGATTATTCAAATGCATCTTCTGCTGGAAATGTGCCAACAAGTCATTGTATCCCCATGAACAGTAAAACAATAACCAAAAAACAAAGCACCCTCAGAGCGATTTGAACACGGCATGAACAGTCCCAATACTGTAAGAAGTATTTCAAAATAGTCTCCAGTAGTTATGTTTTCCTGATTCAAAAAGAGAGCTTTGGAATGATGGTATTCCATGCTTTAATCCATCTTAAAAGTTGTTTTTTTCTTAGCAGCTTTTTTTTTTTCTTTAATTTGAAGTAGTAGCTGTAATGTTTTGTAGAGAAAACAAACAGTACTGCTTTAGTGCAGTATGAATAGTGATATATCTCTGTGGGAAAAAGCACAGTTTAAGTAAGGGGCTATGGAATAAGTTACTTGCTTTCTACATGTTACCTAGACCTGTATGTCCCATGTCTAATGTTCTTCACAGGTAAATTATTTAAGCTATTTAGTGATTGACATCCCTTGGAGATGTAGCTGTTAAAGGAGATCTCAAAAGACTCAGATGTCTCATTTTCATCCAGTTCGTATCATTTGTGCAGAAAAAGATCCTTTCTTTTTTTTTCCACAGGATTGATGTAAATGGTATGATCCTAACTGTGGATGGTAGTTACACTTGGACAAATGTGCCTTGCATCATATCACTTGATATGATCACTAGAGATCAAGTCTAGTTTTTGTGTTGTACGATTCTGATCTTTTTTTTTCATGTGCTCATGGTTCAGAGAGCAGCAGTTACTGCCTTTGTAAGTAAGTGGTGTGGAGACTTCCAAAGACACGACTCAGAGCTCCTAGAGTAAAGTCATTGATTCTTAGAAACTACATCTTGAATAAAGGCTGTCAACAGAAAGTGGTGTGCACAGTAATACCTGAAAGATAGAAAAAAAATGCTTGATTTGTGGACATATGTCTCATATCTGCACTATATACCTGTCTGCTTGGAATCCTGTCTTGTAGCCCTCTTCTAGTATAGGACATCCAGAGAGCTCAGTCTTTTCGAAAGTGCCTATAGGGGGCCATGGTGCACAACATCTGTGTACTGGCTCCATGCTCAAAGCATTTTTCCAG
>NW_008677966.1:35678-90074 GCF_000695815.1 Acanthisitta chloris | reverse complement strand
TAAAAGCTTGTTTGAGGGTGCTCGAGGTGAGAGCGAGTGCCTTCCCACTGAGGGGAATGGCTTTGTGGAGAGCTCTTGGCATTTGAGCTTTTGGGAAAAGCAGCATTACTGTCTTCTCTTGAACTTTAATGCAGCCTTGAACTTGGTGCTTCATCTCCTGATGGACATGAGGGTAGTCTCTATTGCTTCTCTGGCATACTTTAGGCAGCTTCTTTGCTCCAAGTATTCTGTAGGTACACCCATTTTCTCCTGTGCAGTGTGGCCATGTGATAACTAATTTGACTGAGGAGAAGCACGGAATCTGTAGAATAGGTGCACAAATATTGGTTTTCATACATTGTCTCCATTGTATGAAATCAAATTGCATCATATTTGGAAATGTGTAATGAACTTTGTGCTGCTTAATGCTGCTGTTTGCAATCTGATGTGTATGTAGTACAGCCATTATTTGAGAGAGTTTGGAAAACTAAAATTAGTTCCTTAAATTCAACAAAAAAAAAAACTGTTGCTTTTTTTTTCCCTTTGCATTTTGTTCAAATTAATTAAAGTGCACAGATGTTCAATTAAAGCTTAAAAAATCCATGGCTACAGCTGTGAAGCAGCATTGTTGAGTTTAACATATCTAATAATACTCCTCTCTTAGAAGAAATTCGATTAACGACTTTCTGCTAAATAATTTTGCATTGATAAATTAAGGGAAATGTGGGGTAAACTGTAAGATGTAGGCTGTCTGCTCCATTTATTTATGAGAATAACAGAGCAGCCCATAAGATATCAAAACAGCAGATCCACTTTTCATTTTCTTATGCTAGCATGTGAAGGACTCTGGTTCCTAGGCAAAACATATTGATTTAGCTGGAAATTATTGATACCTCTCTTGCAATTCATGGAGCGGTGACTTGAAATAGCTGCCACGGAGAAGTCAGCTGCTAACACTAGGCATACTGGGATTCTGAATTACTTCAGTACTGCTTTGTAACGTGGAATAGTAGCAGTATCTTGCATATGAGCCATGGTAACTGTTAATACCATGGGGGTTTTTAATATAGATTGTTATATTCTATGAAGCAAAAGAGCTGAAGATACTATGGAGGAGATGTGACGATACCAGCTACAGCAGAGATGCTGCTGGACCAGGGGTGGTTTGAGGGGTGGTTGTGCTGCCTAGGGAAGAATCTCAGATGCAGAACAGTGAAGGTGAGTTATATGTGAGGACCAACAAGTATTTTCTGGTGTGTTCACACTGTGTGTGTGTCCTGTGGGGTGTTCACTAGTTTCTGAGCAGAATTTACTGAACCACATTCACTTTTCTAGTGTGAAAAGTAAAACATATAAGGGGAGTTTATTATCTGTTTGAATGATCACATTGTTCCTGTGGTAGGCCAGCTGGTGTAATCCTGTGTGTCTGACAGGGGCCAAGGTTTCACCCCTCAATAAAGGCACCAGTAATCCTCCTCTTCACTTCAGCACAGAGGACTTCACCCCTAAGTTATTTTCTTGCTAGTATTTCTATTTCCAAGCATTAATTAATAGCACAGAAGTGATTGAAGCATACCAAGAGCCAGGTCCTGTCCTTGAGGATGCCACATCCTGTGCTTCAAACACCTGGGCAGCGTGTTCAGTTTATATATGCTCCACACAAATCAAGACATTTTCTAATGAAGAAAATTGCTAGTAAGACCATGTTCAGTGAAGTGAAATTGGGCTTGTTTTCTGATGTTTCCTGTGTTAGGCCAGTTTCAGCTACTAAATTTGAGCAGCTTCACTGGAACTAGCAAAGGTGGGCTTGTTCACACTTTTTCTGTACTATTTAAACAACTCCTGTCTCCGTGGTTGTTTTGGCTTTAAAAGTCTAGAGAATTGCTTAGTGATACTGTGCAAAATTGTTTTTATTCTGAACTACTTGCCATGAAATAAAAACCAAGTAATTTTTACAGGCTAGTTAGTTTTAAAGGAATACCCTTTAAAATTCCTTCAGAAGTTTACTACAAGTTTGACAAGTTGTTTGTACTTGAGATAGAACTGTGTCATTTGTAGTGTGTTAGTACAAGCATCCATTACTTGTGCATTGAAGAGTGGGGGTTTTATTTATTGTCAGATCTCAGGTAACCTTAGAAGTGGTAATCATACCTGTCACTTTAAAGTGATGTGGCTTCACTGAATAATTTTAGAAATAATTTTATTTGCAGATGGTCTGCTAGACATTAGTTCAGTTAGGTTTCGGCTCTGGTACTTGTTTTCAGAAAACCCTACCAGAAGAGTAGATAAGAGATAGGAACTGATTTTTGTCTGGAGTCAAAAATGGAATTTTGTGCATACAAAATATTGCCTGTATGTTTTTGCAGCTGCAAATAATTGGGAATAAACGTAATGGCTAGACCTATTGCTTCATTTGTATTTGCAGCTGATTACATTCTCATCTCACTGCTTTTAAACTGATACGTGATTCGGCTGTCAAGTGAAGTTACTCATTCACAGTCGAGCAGATCATCATCTGTATGTCCACCTCCCTGTATGGGTGTCTCAGCTGGGACATGGAGGAAACTGAGAGCACATGAAAATAAAAAGTGTGTTCAATATCTTGTTTAGAAAGGGGTGGAAGAACCAAGTTTAGAAATATTCTTATGCTCTTTTCCAGTGGTACAGTATTCAGAATTACTGTGCCTAGGTCAGAAACCATTGTCTGTAAAGGAGATATTCTCCCCTTTGATTCAAACCCCTTCGTTTCACAATCAAGTATTTATAATTAAAATTTCTTTGAGGTAATTTATCTCAAATTAAGAAAATTAAGAAACTGAGGCAATTTTCTTTGAAAAGCTGAAAAGAAGTCCTGAACTTAGAAATTAGTATGAGATAAAATTTCATAGTTTGGACCAGTTTGAAGAAGCAGTGAAGAATTTCTGAAACATTTCAGAAGCATTAAGTTTTAATTTCTTCCTGAAAAAGTTTTGGCAATAAAATTTTGCTCAGTTTGTGGTGTACCATGCAAGTTAAACTTCTCTTAGTTATGGGACAGGAGCCTGAACCCACCACCTTTTGAAGTCAACAGCAGCTTTGCAGTTGAATCAGCAAGATCTAAGATCATATTTAATGAGCTTGTAGTATTTAAAGCACAAAAATCTCCTTTTTTTTTTGCTTTTAAAGCAATGTAATAGCAGAGTGGGGTGGATTGAGTTCTGCGTGGGAGCTCAGTCCCGATTTCTCACTTATGTAGTAATTTCCACTTGTGTTAAGTTGAATGTTGTCACTGGACATTACCACTCCTCTGATTAGCTGAAAATCTTCACCTTTGGAAGGAGACTAATGACTGTGCAAAATGAAAGTCGTTAGAGAGACTTTAGACTTTCCCCTTCTGACTTCTCATATGGTTTATATTAGTAGTGATCTGGGCAGATTTTAGAAAAACCCTGCTGATGCTTTTAATCTATTTTTCTGTCTTTGTAGAGTTGGTTTGAGTTATGTGTATAGAGTCTGGTGTGTAAAGTTCCCTGGCTTTAGTGGATTTCTGTGTTATATTTTAAAATATCTGCGTGCTGAGATATCCACTAATGTGCTTTTCAATATGAGTTTTGGGAGAAAGCTCAAGATTTTGAACATATGTTGTAAATTCTTGATTTGGGCTGCCCCAGAATTTGCAAGGAGTATTTGCGTGTTCCTGTAAGTCTTGTCAGCACATTGTTTGGGAAAGGGATTCGTTACTTGTGTGACGTCTGTGAAAAGGTCTATGAAAAGCAGCCACAGATATTTCCATGAGCATTTGTTTGGTGAAGTCTAACATCATTGCTAGGTATCTGCACAGATGTTAAATGGCTGTCATAAAAAAAATTAGAAACGTTCAGGTGTAGAAAATTATTCAAATTATGTAAATATTCAGCTGTTTTATATAAAAATAAGAATATGCCACCTTGTGGTAGAAAAGATGCTTTGGTGTATCCAGAAAGCCATTGGGTGAACAGGGCACACATCTGAAAGCTGACAAGGATTCTTCAATTCTTTTAAACTTAAGTTCTGTTAAACTCTTTAAGTAAGGGTTTAACAAATAAAATTAAATTTTAGTTAGAGAACTACCTGACCAAACTTCCTCTATTGCATGTGTTTTTCTCCACCTCTTGTACTCAGAACCTGCACAGGACTGCTGAAGCAAAGGCTGAATATTTTCCAGGCTTCTTATTCTTGTCTGTTTTCAAAGCTGTGCTGTTATCCCAGAAAACTGGGGTGGGGAGAAATGACATACCTTCCACCTGGGTAGCAGTCTTAGAGCTGAGACTTGTTTTGATAGTTATCACTTTGTGGTTAATTCTGTGTGTACAGGCTGAGGTAGCAGAATAAAATGTTGTCTCTGTTTTATACTCAGCATTTAGGGTGACTATTACTTGATTGGTAGCCAAACCCAAAAAAAGATAGAAAAATAAGGGTTTTAAAAGATTGATAATGCTGCAAATTTTCCTAACAGGCAGGTATGGCTAATACCTGTGACATGATGCCATTCTTTAGAACGGATTATAAAAAGTTTGTCTTTGCATCTATTCAAACTTCATTTGCAATTATAAAGGTGAATCAAGTAACCTAATGACATGCCCTTTGCTGTTCTTTAGATGTTTGTTTAAATCAAAAAGAGAAAACTACCCCCCTGCCCAAGCCTTATGCTTTCTCTTTTTATTTTTATTCTGTATTTTATCTTCTGTAATAATCTACTTTACCTACCACACACTTAGTGAAACCACAGCATAACTGCTGTCATGTGCATGGCAACAAACTACTGTTGTCTTACTGTTTAGGTCTCTTTATTTTTACACATTGATGGTCAGGAAAAAAACTACAGGAAAAATAACAATTGGAAAATGTTACAGTCCTAAATTTTGTGCGTACGCACACACACACACGCACACGTGCGCGCATACTGTTTAACAGCAGGGGATGTCTGCCCTGAGCAGGCACTTCTGTGCATATTGATGCTAAATTTATATAATAATAATAAAGGGGTTAGCAATTTTTCCCCGATTTGAAGAAGTATTGTGCTTGTAATTAAAACATACTTTCTCTTAACATAATTTATTTCCTTGCATAATGTAATTTGACAGAGCATTATAAATGTATATCTCTATGCTTCATGACCCCATTATGAGGACAATTTTTCCATAGTAATTCATTTGTGTTCTGTTTCTCCTTGCTTCCTGATTACACAATCAGTATTGAATTGTGCAACCAACATCCTGATTAAAATGAGACAAAAACCTATACAGCTTAGCTCCCTGAAAATCTCTTCTTGTTCCCCTAAAGACAATGGCAAAATTCTTATTTGTTGGAGAAGACAAAGTTATTAAAATGGATTGCAAATGGGAAGAGTAGAAGGTGGAGCTCCAGCTCCCCATGGGAGAAAGGCAGGGTAGGAAGTATCAGCCACAAACACAATTTGGAAAAGTATTGCAGGAAAAAAGGAAAACCATTAGAAAGCCAGGATTGACAAGAGGGATTTGGGAGAATGTTTCTCATTTTCTTCCACATTTTAGGATCACATTAAGGTACAATTTTTTTTCCACAGCAACAATTTATACAGTTACATAGTTACCAGAAAATAACTTAAAAACTACAAAAAAGTGATTGTAACACAGGAGTGATAATGCTACCAAGTGCACGAATAATTTTGTTTGTAATTTTATCCCCCCACCAGGCCTAAGAACCTGAGCAGCTCCAGTTTACAGTTGCTGTGTTTTCACACTACCTAAGATGTGCTTTACAAATAATACAAGCAAAGCTATTTAGTCACTTGAGAAGGGCTACTATATCATTAGTCTGGAATAGTTTTTGTGCTTAGAATTAAACACCAGTAGTAGGATTAAATAGTCTGAATTATGTGTCGTTAAATTTAGTTTGTTTTATGCTTATTTTTTTAACTCTTTGCAAATAATATAGTATTTTGATTATTGATTGGTTGCTAGTTAGAAAAGCAAAATTTTGATTAATTTCTTGAGACTATTAAAAAAAATGAATGCTGAATGTATAAGCATATTTACAATGCTGTGTTGATCTTGGAAATAATCAGCTGAAAAATTAATCCTCAAGACTTGAACATATCCAGAAAAACAGAGAAACTGAGTTGCAGTTTGCCTGGTGCACTCTGGCACCCTTATTTATTGATTCATTTGATCATTTGAGAATGTGTTTAGAAGGCTCATGGTCTGCCCACAAGCAACAAAAGTGAATTACTCAAACATATTAGAAAATGGTGTGCCACAAATCTGAGCAGTGGGCCAAGTTCAGTTAAATGCTGATTAATATAAATTATTAATTTGGAAAAAAAATTCATGAGAGAAGAAGTTTGGCCTCATGGTCCATACTTAAGTTTGGGAGCTGTGAATTCCTAACTTTAATACCCTTACATTTTTTACTAGCTTTTTCTCATAGCAAATATATATTATCTCCTACTACTTCTATAGAAATAATCTTATATACTACAGTGCTACTACTTGAGTTAACTCCAAGTAGTTCTAGTTAGTACTGGTTGAAAAATGGGAAACATCTTATATAACATTTCTGACCAATTCTAATTATTGCCCTTAATGTATCGTTGAAAAATTTGGAACAGCATTTGTTCGGGAGGTGTGACCTGTTCTTTGAAAGTGGGAGAAAATACTAATTTTTAATCACCTTCATCTCAAGAGCTGTAATTGAGGTTATGAAGTTATAGTGGATTAACAGGTTAGTGATTTTTTTTTTCAATATGGGGAAAAAAATCAGCGAGTTTCTTATAAAAACTTTACTAAGTGCTCAACCTTTGAACACAAATGCAGAATCAAATGTTTTAAGTTCAGGCCATAAGCTTCACATTAGAAATTAATCATGAGATGTTTTTGTGATAAAATCTCTCTCATTTGAAAATGTAATTTATTAGCCAGCACAATATCTATTTCAGGGCATTATTCAAGCTCCAATAAAGATTTTCATAACATTATAATAATGTGCCAATATTAAGCCCTGTGTGAAAGGCGAGTGTGCTTTTCTCTTGGCTCACAATATCCTCTTTTTGTCCCCTCTGGGATGCAAAACTAGAAACCCCAGGGGTGTGACCTCTTATTTGCTGGCCTAACAGACAGGTCACAGCTGGTCTTGAGACAGACAGGGCTGTTGGTGGGGTGGTGAGACCCTGGACCCTTGTAGCTGTTCTTGTTGGCCATGGCCACTTCCTCCTGTGCCATGGGTGTGCAAGAGACATGTAACACTGATAGCCAAATATCCTTTCCCAAAGCCACCTGTCCTCCCCCATGGGCACAACACAGATCTGTGATTCCTGTTAGGGAACTGCATGGGTAGTAAAGGGACTAAGGAAGGCTTCAGTATCCCATCTTTTGCACATCCATCTTATTCCTGCCTCTCATACTTTCTGTGCTGTCCAGCTTTGCACTCCTGTTGGCTCTCGCTAACACATACGGCAGTGGAAAAGAATACACATAGCATGTTTGATCCAAAGGGACTGAAACAGATGGAAGTCTTGGGATTGTACTGTGTTTTCTATCTCTGTGCTTGGTAAAGGAATAGACAGTAAAATGAGAGCAAAGTATTAGTTCTGGGAAGAAAAGACACTTGCAATTCCCTTTGCATTTGCATAATTTTCTTTATGTTATAAAAATAATTTAATATGACTCTAATGTGTTGGTTCTGGGAAGCCTCACGGAAAGGCAAGAAGTACCTGACAGCACTTGAACTGTGCTATTTTGCCTGTGCTGTAATTATTTTCATTTATGAAATTCTAAATTCTAAATTCTGTTTTAAATATTGAATATTTCTGGTGAAATGACAGCTTGTGCTAGCTTTAGGATATGCCTGCTTGGTAATTATTCATGAGAAGAACAGCTGAAAACAAACTCGTTATACACCTTGGCAAGTCACTGTGATTTGAATTCTGTGAAATTTCCCTATGGCCATGTGACTTTATTCTAAAGTACTCTAACAGTGCAGATGTCCAGAATGCCGTAGCTGTTACAAATGTTATTCCTGGAGTCAAAGTTTTGAATCATCAGTGCTTCAGGAAAAGGGGAGGAAAAAAAAAAGGAAAAAGAGCAGAGGAGAAAAGACTGATGATACAGGGTGTGTTTTGAGTGTTTGTCACATACTTCATTATGTGCAGCTATCATACATTACCAGAGCACAGATATATCATAAGGAATATATCTCAATGCATGTTCAGGGCATATAATGGAATTTACAATGCCTGGAAGAACGCACCACTGAAATGCACTATGTATTCTAAATATCTTGCTTAAGCTATGATACAATAAGCATCAGCACTGACATTTTTGGAAGTTTAAAAGTAAGATAATTTCTCAGTAACATTGGATGAATAATAAAAAAAAATTCTCTACTTTTGCCTTTTCTTTTCCTTCTCCATATGGCTACTGAAACATTCCTTCATTTAAATAGATTTTAGAGCTCTTTCCTTATATTTCCTAAAGCATTCATTGCTTTTGAGGGAAAAAAATTTAGCATGTGCTATTTTTGTTATTCTGATTAGAAAAAAACAGCTGGTCCTGTGCCGCCCTGACTGGAGTCTTTTTCAACACATTGTTCAGATTCTTTTTTCCTCTTTCTCTGTCAGAGCTACAGGCTACCACCTCTTCTCAGCCCACACGAAGCAGCCCCAAAACACCTGCATGTGCAGCCTGAACTAGCACATCTGCCAGGGAACAAAAAGAAAATACTTTATTGGTCACAGGGCACATATATCAAATGATAGGTATTACAAATATACAAATTCACAAGGAAGTGGAAGTGACACTGGGCTAAGGGCCAGAAGCTTCATTTGCCATTCAGACTCTTCTCAGCCCACACGAAGCAGCCCCAAAACACCTGCATGTGCAGCCTGAACTAGCACATCTGCCAGGGAACAAAAAGAAAATACTTTATTGGTCACAGGGCACATATATCAAATGATAGGTATTACAAATATACAAATTCACAAGGAAGTGGAAGTGACACTGGGCTAAGGGCCAGAAGCTTCATTTGCCATTCAGATGTGTTTTTAGTTAGCAGGCATTTGCTCGTACGTATAAACCAACTTACCTGCTTTCATTAAAAGAAAAAAAAAAAGAAGGTAATCAGCCTTCACTTAGGATTTTGATATCTGTAAACGTGTGTGCCTACAAATAATCATTGAAGCTGATCAAAGTCCCACTCGCTGTTGCTATGGAAATGAATCCCCATTTTGTTTACGGATGGGTATGCGCCACATGACAAGGAATGATGTCAGGTGGAAAGCTGAGATAAATTAAATTTGTGGTCTGAAGTTATTAACATATGTTTTGTGTGAGCGTGTGCGTGTGTATTAACTAAGAAAGGGAAGATCCAGGAAATTCTGCTCTTTTAAAATGACATGGAAACACAGTGCCTACAACATAAATCACAGTGTAGTTTCTTCCAGTGAGATGAAAGAGACATAGAGTGGTTGGGACAAGGATGTTTCCATGGCACATCCAAATCAATGGAATTGTTCTTTAATAGTCCTACTCGTTATTTAATTTCCTTCTACGTTGTTTCTTCTCGTTTGCAGTTCCATTTGTTGGTTAAATTGCTTTCACAACTCTCCCTAACTTTGCATCCATGTGTTTTGCCCAAATGGAAAGTCAGAGTTTATTTCTAGCTTTGAGTAAAAAAGTCATTACCTTTATTTACAAATAATTACACCAATATTGTTATTTTGGAAAGCTGAAAAATTCATACAACAAATACTAATTGCATTTCAAGTCTAAGGTTATAATACACTGATAATTTTGAAACACACTTTGAAGCCCTAAAAACATGCTATTTAGATGAAAATCTGTATCTGTCCTTGAGAGTTCTTTCTCTTTAGGCAGTGTTTCCCCTCATGTTGCAGGAGATTGGCCTTCACAGGTCAGAACCAAATGCAGGTGGGCGTTGAGGAAAACCAAAAGCTTGTAGCAACAGTAATCTCCTCTTGGTCATGTGTTTCCATAAAAAGGATAAAAAAAATGCTCCTCTCCAGCTGACATTTCAGTTTTGCTGGCTTTCAGTTCCCCTCTCCTTATAGCACCTGCCAGGTGAATGAAATCCCTCTAAAGTGAGTGGAGAAACTCCACAAGTTCAGCGAGTTTGGTATTATACGATAGTGACCGCATAACCACAAGCAGAAACCAGCAGTTGAAATTAAATAACTTGTGCATCTAATAAATCTTCCTGAGGAATAAATTGCATTACTCCTTCTCTAGAGTGTGTAGGCATTAGTTAAAAGACAGATCAGAAATGATCATTTGCAGAAGCACTTGCCCTGTGATAACACCAGAGGGGCAGGGCTGTCGCATACAGCGGAGATGGGTAACTGCTGATGAAAGTAGCCAATGTTTCAGTGTTTGAGCACGCTAAAACAACGCCAGTTTTTTCTTTTCTAAAGTTCGACTCATGGAGCATAGCCATGTGCAGGATATTAGACTAGAAACACAGCAGACTCAACTAGGTGCAGAGACTGCAGCAGTTCTATTGCTTCACAATCTATCTCTATTAAAAAAAATGCCCCGAAGATGCACTGATATTTTCATACATTTATATGTTGTTATTTAATGTGGGATCAACACTGAATTTGTTACTTTGGAGGCCACAGAGCATTTTCCTGTTTCTTCAGAAATAATCTCTAATTCACATGCCATGTGGTGGTGTACCACCTAGCAATAGGTGCGTAATTGAGGGCAGAATTTGACCCTTTGATTCTGTAAATCACGTATGATCATTACAGAAGAGCTCAGATCTTTAGACGTTGTATGATTGCCAGCTCACCAGCCACCCTTCCTTTGTCACATTATTTTTTTAGAGTCTGACACTAATGAAAGCAATACAAAAGACTGCCAGAGCCCAGCTCAGAATGCCCAATTTGCTTTGACTCCCATTTTAGAGAGCAAAAGTGTGTTCCATTATTTGTATCGATATTAGGATGAACTTAGAACAGCAGATCTTCTGGACAGGGGCTACACCTTTATTGCCTTGAAAGGATTGTGCACATTTGTGGTATCACATAAATAAGAATTCGATACTATGAAAATTAATGCATTGCTGCAGTTTGACTAATCTTCTTGTGTTGGCTGTGTGGAGCACTAGGATTTAAGCATTACTCAATTTTCAGCCCATACACCTAAACGATAAGATTTCAGAAGATTTTGTATATGTCTCTGTATAAAAGCAGAGCAAACCCCATTTTCTTTGGCCCAAGCTTCTAGAATAATCCCCAGTACATCCATTTGTACTCATTACCTGATGTCTGCAGCAAGGAAAGAAAGTCTGCTTTTTTGGCATGCTATTTTGAAAATCTTGGATTCTTTTTCCTTCTGTCCTTCTCTACTGCAAACTTTTTCTGTCATCTGAGATACTTGGGGAGAATGAGAGCATTAAAGCAAACTTGTCAAATGTTAACATGATAAAGAAAAGGCTTGGAAATTCATTTTTTTCCCTGGAGAGAGGCTGTATTATTCTGAGGTGCCCTCTGCTATGTCAAGAGCTAAAGATGCTTCATGAACCACACCTAGGCAAAGAGGAGGAAGACCCTCCCTTCGAAAGGCTTAGACCTGTTGCACATCCTTTTCATCATGACAACATACAGTACATTGGAGTGTCTGGGATTAATCATCTCTTCCCACAAGCAGAATTTCCTTTTGTTAAGACCTTAGGGAAGCTAAATTTTTCAAAATGCAGCTGGACAGGACTGAAGGTTTTTTTTCCTTTCCTTGGGACCTCCATTCACAGAAGCAGACCTCCATGTTTCAACTTAAACAGAGGCAACAAGGGTTTCAATTCAGAGGAAGAAAGATGCATTGGGCCTGAGATTCTGTGAAGATCCTGCATTCTCCTGAGTGTTGGAGAAATTTGTGAAACTCATTATCTTCCTGTCCGGCATTTTAAAGTAATCCCTAACTATATGAAATTTAGCTTTGGCATAAATGTGTGTAACTAATACTAGAATTCTAAAAAGGGTCTTGTTAATCATTGTTTCAAAACTATGCTTAGGTATTCTTAGAGGAGGGGTTTGTTGGGTTTTTTTATGGAGTCAATTGAGGCTTAATTTTCTGTGTGGATATTATATGCACAGATCTTGAGCCCCAAGGGATTTCTTCTGAGACATGACAGTAAGAACATATTGCTGCATGTGAAAAATACGTCTGCCATTGGTGCTCAACAGAGAGAATTTTCTGACTTCAGAACATGCTAAAAAAAATCAAAAAGAACAATCTCCCCTAAAATACCTGTTACTTTTCAGCATGTTACGACAGAATCTGAAATGTAGGGTTTGAAAACTAACTCATTTTTAGACAAGCAAGTACACAAAGCTTGTAAAGACATTGGGTGTGCAGAGTAAATTCAGATACACAGTACAGAGTGTCCCGATTCACAAAAGCAGAGGGGATTTAGCATCGAATATACCCAGGGTGAGATTAAGACACAAACGAGGTCAGATGTTGGTAGCCAAAACTAAAACTCACTATATTGGCATTGAAGAGAGAGATAGAAAAGGGGGAAAGAAGGAAAGGGCCCTCCATATGATTTACTGGGTTCATTTGCTTCCCTTTTCTACTTTTATTCCGGATCTTTCTATTGTTGTCCTTCCAAAAGGAATACAGTACAGCAGATTCATCAGAGGCCATTATTTACTGATTCTGTATATTGTTTTCATAATGGTTGAACTCAGCAAATCATGAACTGATTATTGAGTTTTAGCAAGTGGCTAATGAATCATTGATGCTGGCTCAGGGAGAAACAGATTCCTCATGTTTCTGCAATTATGCAGGTTTCTGCCACATTTCACAACTAGTTTCATTCATTCCTTTTATTTCTTTCCTATCTTCCTCTTTTGGACTGTTACTGTCAAAAAACCCAAAGGCAGTGACCACTTAAATCGTGTCAAGTGTTTTTCTCTAGTAGATTAGTGATATGTAGTGATTAAAAACAGATTTAAGAAAGAATCAACAGGGTTTGCAAATTTCATGAGGTCTCAAGCGAATGAGAAACTATCAATAAACTTGAAGTCATTATAAATCAGCTACAAGATGGCACTAAAATAATATGCAATTTCAAATGAATGATTTTAATAAGTTAGCAAAGCAGAATTGTTGATTAATACAGCATAACATATTCCTTGTGTATTATGGAATAATAATGAATTATTATTAAAGATACTATTTTATAGCTGTAATGTTGCAGTGTGAAAACTTTAATAGCGGCCTGCAGAAAAGGTTCTTTTCCTTCTCATTTTTATCTTTCAGCTTTTTGAAATGCCTGTCCCTACAGAATTGTTACAAGATAATGGAACTCAAAGATTTATTTCTGATAAAAGGTTTAAATTGCAACAGCAAATATAATAGCCCAATAACAAGACTGAATAGATATTAAAATAAAGAGGAAAGAAAAGGGCATAGACTTATTGCTTACCTGTCTATTCATGAAAATGGATCTATCATGATGCAACTTGATAGTAGCTTCCTATAACTTGTATGTTGGAATTCAGAGGGAGAATAGACTAATGCGATTTATGTGAATCATAGACTGGTTTGGGATGGGGCAGCCACAGCCTCTCTGGGCAACCCATGCCAGTGCCTCACCACCCTTATAATAAAGAATTTCTTTCTAATATCTAATCTAACCCTGCCTTCTTTCGATGTAGAATCTTTGCCCGTTGTCCCATCACTGTCTGCCTGTATGACAACTCTGTCTCCCTCCTTTTTGTAAGCCCTCTTAAGGCACTGGAAGGGGCTGTTAGGTCTTGCCGGAGTCAGCCTGTCAGCAGAGGTGCTCCAGCCCTCAGGGCATCTTCATGGCATTCTCTGGACCCGCTCTAACAGGTCCACATCTTTCCTGTGCTGAGGACCCCAGACCTGGGCACAGTACTCCAGGTGGAAACTGCTGAGGGCAGAGTAAAGAGGAAGAAGTCAGCAGTTGCATTGCAATGGGTGTGTTTGAACTTGGCAGTAACAGAAGATTTTGCAGAGGTGCTCCAGCCCTCAGGGCATCTTCATGGCATTCTCTGGACCCGCTCTAACAGGTCCACATCTTTCCTGTGCTGAGGACCCCAGACCTGGGCACAGTACTCCAGGTGGAAACTGCTGAGGGCAGAGTAAAGAGGAAGAAGTCAGCAGTTGCATTGCAATGGGTGTGTTTGAACTTGGCAGTAACAGAAGATTTTCCTAAAAGTAATTTCTCTGTGGATTAAGACTTATTTGCCCCTTTCACCTCTGTTGTAGAAGAAAATTACCTTTGTCATAATCTGCCAGATTTGGTTTGTTTTCATTTCTACTAAAGTGATGTCGAGAATAGTAGAATTTTATTTTTTTTTCCTGTGGTGAAGGTAAATAACATTTGTGAAATAAGAAATTCCAGTAGTATGCACTAAAGACACTGCACAAGTTTTCAGGGCTTGTGTGTAGTGCTGTCTGATTTGAGATCAGATTCCTGGGGCCATGTGTACCACTTTTACACTTGTGGAACAACGGTTTGGATATCTGGTTAGAGCAACATCCCATAGTTTACCTTGGGAAAAGATGTTGGTTTGGTTTTTCCTTTTATCAGGTTGCAAGAATGAGAAAATAAAAATGTTTCAGTTAATGAAATGCATTATATTGCCATGAGGGCTGCAATGTCCCGATGGTCTCATGTAGGCTTCTGTGCCTCATGTGTTACCATGCTGTCCTGAGTATTTAGGTGTGTACTCTTGGGCTCTTACCCTGTCTCTTTTTATTTTCTTAATTTTTAATTTCTTTTTCTGCTTTTCTAAATAGAGATGGGAAGTTTCAGTATCGGAGATTAAATCTTATTGGAGAAAGACTGTAGAAAAGATGAGGTTTGGGGCAGGGGGAGAATGAACCAGAATTAGTCTTATATATATATAACAGGAAAAAAATGGCAGGCTAGAATATGTATAGTTTTGATAATACTTTTCATCCAGTCTTGCTCATAAAACCAGTTTATCATCAAAACCAACTTGATTGAGTTAAAAAGTCCATTTTCTATATTTTCTATTGAAACTTTCCAAGGAGCTGTTCTTTCAGTTCCTCGGTCAACACGTGGTTTTGTGGCTCTTCAACACCAATAATTGCATTGATCTTTATGTAATATGTAGATTGCCAGAGGCTGATGTAAAGAAATTTTCTGCCTTTTGCAAATTTCTGAAAAGAGAATCCTGGTATTATTTCAAACCCCAAATAACAGCCCCCTGATTTTCTGACATCTGCAATGGTCCTGCTTTCCTAGTACAGGCAGTGGCAGGCACCCATAGGTAGGCTGAACTTTTTAATTTGTTTTTTTTCTCTTCATATTTCTATTCACAGAGACTGTCTGCCATGTATGGAATTGAACTGCAGTTAGTAGGATCTGACCGGAAATTTCATGAGCAGTATCTTTGTCAGATTTGCTCTCAATAACTGAGAGAAGGTGTTTTAGATATTTTATATATTCTCTTTCTAGTAGGTGAAAAAATTAATGAGAAGACCATTTTGAAAATTAGGAAGTAAGTATTTTTCAGTGTTAAAGTCATAGTCTTTTTCAGTGTGATAGATCATTAAACTCAGTTACATTTCTGAGGTACACATGTTTTCTATGAGAAAGACTTACGGGAACTTTCTTTCAAGTGCTGATGCAGATGAAATACCTGGATATTTTTCAGTTGTATTTAATCCTGCTGAGGAGTTAAGTTGAAATGTTTGAACAATTATATTTAAGAGAAGATTTTTTTGTTCTTTTTTTTCTTTCAGAATAATGAGATGGGAAAAAAAAATCTGTGAAATAGTATCCCATGTTTTTGTGCTGCAGACTAGGAGAGAATATTGTATTCCACCTTCTCGCAAACCACAGGAGCAGACCCCATATCAGGTGCAGAACAAAACAACAAAAAAGCAATCCCCCAAAGTCTGACCAGAGGCTGTTAGATTTCAGCTGAGCAGAGCTAATGCCAAGGGCCTTGGGGACAGATTCTGGGATAAACAGCTCAGTGGAGTGAGGGGCCGTGAGTGGGACTGCTTACAGCAGCTGAGGATCTGCCCCTCAATACTGATACCAGCAGAGAGAAGTTTGCTCTTAAAGTAGACTTGCTGTGGTTTTTAAATAAATAAGAGCCAGTCTTTGCAGGTATTTAATACTCTTCAGTTCCAAGCTCATTCAGTTCAAAGCTGGCTCAACGTGTGTGTTGGATTTGATAAACAAGGTAGACAGACAATTTACAGATTCGGTGCTTGTCGACTTTCTCCCCTCTTAAAAGAGCTGCTTGTGTGTGAAGCCTCTCAGCTGCAGGAAGTTATGAAAATGCAAATAAGCCCCACAGCCTTTCATGCCAATATTCCCTTCTTTCTACTCTTGTCCAGCCTGGGCTGTGTACAGAGAGGTGAGCTATTAATATTGCCTTTTTACAGCTAAATTATCTGACTCCGGGATTGTTCACAGATTCTATTAAAGACCCCTATGGAGGATTGCTTCTACAAATAGGCATTTTAATTCATCCGGGTACACTAAGGTGTTACCTTCCTTTCATTAATAAAATGGAAACTCATAAAGAAAACCAGATTATCCTGAATTTATGATCAAGTAATTTTGTTTCTCTTAGCTCTGGTAATAATTGTGGAACATTATTTCCTTGTTTCTTTTCCTCTCTCCTTCACATACCTAGACAATCTTAATTTCTCATGTTTATTTATCTTTTTTTTTTTCTGTTTTAATTTGACAGGAAAAGCTATCTAGGACCCCAGGAGGCAAATGCTGAGAGTTAGGAATTGGTCCTTCCCATCTCCACTTTAATGAAATAATAAGTAATTGGTTCATATTTACCAATGCTTTAGAACACAAAGAATCACCCAGAATTTCTGTCTTAAAAATTCTTCAAATGGAGTTTCTAGCTTTAGTATAAATACATATTTTCTTTGGTTTTGTTTTGTTTGGTTTTTCGGGTTTCTTTTAAATTTTGTTATCTGCACTGTAAAGTGATTTCTCTCTCTCATCATGACTCTGAATATTCAACTTTCTATCTGCATTTTCCTTTTTTTCCCTCTGAAATGAAACTATTAGCTCAAAGTAAACATTAACCGACTGAATGAATGAAATTTCAATGTCCTTGGGGTCTTCAGTAGGGATGAATCACCACAGTTTTCCTGACACCAACCTCTCTGCCTCTTTACCTCAATGCCAAGGCTGTCTCTTTATTGACAGCTGCCTTTTTTTGGGAAAGAAACCCTGAGTCCAGTTCTTTTGAAGGCAGTTCATGATATGGATCATGTCTCTGCTTGGATCACTTCTCTGCTGCAGAGCACTTCTGAAGCACCTCTGTAGAGACCACTTCAGTTGAGTGACTACTTCATGAACTTAAAATGAAGTGTGCAGAGCTAAATTATTTCAGTAGATGCTTTGGCTAAACTTCCAGTAGTAGCTTGTGCTTCTGAGATCTCTTAGGAAGCAACCACAGAAAACATCCGGTGCATTTACTGTAACATGACACAAGGACAATGTCATCACTTACCAACTGAATTTCAAAGTAGCTAAGATACCATCAAAATTTAAAGCATCTTTGTTTCCTGTACTTGTCATTCAAAAGTTATTAATCTATTCTAAAATAAAGAAAATGAGATTTCAAAATTAAATTTTAACCCCTTCACACACATTAAAAGTTAAATGAATTAGGCAAATTTTAATCATGATCTTTAAAAACTGGTAACAAAACTGGGAGAGACAGATCTCCATTCCTGTCACAGAAAGAAAATGTTCCCCAAACCACACTTTTTTCCAAATTCATGGCAGTTATGCTATGTGTAGAGTGTGACCTAAAGGCCACCTGCTCTATTGCAAGTGTTGGTCATTGGTAGTTTTGGTACAACAGTGTTAAAAACTGTTTTACTGGTTATCATGCAAGTTTATATCCATGAGCTACTATTGGGTTAAAAATGATTTTTCTTTATTTCAAAAATAGTTTCCTTTAATTAGTGGCATTCATTATTTTTGATAGTCTAGCAGCTGAAAAGTAGTTTATGAAGATGGCCTAATCTCTCTTAATGTCTCTGTTGGTATCATGGACATTGCACTTCTCTTTCTAAATGAAATCTTTCTTGCTTACACATTCTTAACCTGCTCAAGCATTGAAAGCCAATAAACTACAGATTCTCTTAATTTAGAGTTGCTGAAGTTGCTGAACAGAAATATTTTCAATTTGATATTGCTTTCATCATACAGGAAACAATAGCATGAAACCCTAGACAAAGCATTGCCGAGATATAGACTGAATATCTGATTTATACTTTTCCTCCTTTAATAAGATTGTGGATGTTAGAAATTATACTCTAAAAGGCCAAATCCTGGAGAAAAAAAAAATTACTTAATTTTTGCATTTCATCAATATGATCTCAAGAACAGGCATAGAAGCCCCTTAATTTCAGACCCCTCTACCTCTGAAAGATCGTGAATCTGACTCTTTTCCAAACAGTGCCAATGAGAAAGTTCTTCTTTAATAGGGAATTAGGGTAGGTCCAGTAGCATCTAAATATCATCTATCTGTCATGCATCTTAAATACTGTATATTGCAGTGCCTCTGTCTTACAGCTGGGATAGGTGAAGCATACTGATGGCCAATGGGGTGGGACAGGATCCTCCATCATAACATCTGTCATAGTGTGAGCTGCTTCACACCTTACCCATCCTCATGCCTGTTGGTCCAAGAGTGAGAGTGAATCTCACCCACTCTTCCTTTGGCATGAAGTAATCCCACTGCAGATTTTGTTTATCAAGGCAAAGTGGAGTAAAAAGATAACACACTTTTCAAAAAGGAAATTTAAGGCTTGGCTCAAGTTCCTTTTCCAGAGTGGGCTTGGTTTATCCTAACTCTGTCTCCTGCTGTTAATAATTTACTGTAAGCATCTGATGTACAGTGATAGCCTACATAAGTAATTTTAAATAGAGTAAATTTAGCTTGGCATGTTTAAAAGCATTGCTGGCAGTTGAAAATCATGAGACCAGAGATGCTCAGACAGTTTTGAGATTTTTTTTGTTCTTCAACTATTATTGCTTTCAGACTGCATTAAGTTCTGAAATTAGTCTAAAAAATAATTGTACAAAATGCAAGGTGAATATTCCATTGATTTTTCTAATGTGATACAAAATAGAGAGCTGCAGGTAAAGCAGTTATTCTGCTTCTAGTCTGTGTGTTGCAGAAAGTGCAACTTTCTGCAAAATGACTTCACCTGCACAGAGCATAGAATTTTTGCTGCATGTACGATGAACTTCATGGCAGAGAAGCAAAAGTAATTTCCCTAATGACTGGTTGAAAATCCTGAGATCTGCAGAGCATCCACTTTTTATCTCTAGCAGAGCATCCACAATCCCTATCTGCCTATTTATGACACTGCAGTGTATGACAAAGACTACTGCATCATGTAGCGCTGAAACAAAAAGCACATGTCAAAACTCAAGCAGGAAGCTTTGAAAGGTCTCCTGAGGAAGAACTGTTCGGGCTTGTAACACAGCCTTGCCCTGAAAATGTCTCTGTAAAACGTGTCCAAAGGACTTATAACACTTGGTGTAGCCCAAACACCCTCACATTAATTCTCAAATACATTGAAGTGTGTGGAAGCTTTTGAATCACAGGTGTGATTATGTGTAGCCACTAAAATCTCACATTTTAAAATATATTACAATCCAGCTTGATTACCACAACTCCCTCACTGTTGCGTTACCCACTGGGCTTTCCCTGCCCTCCTTTCTCTTTTCCCTTTGCCATTTCATTTGTGCTGGTGTGTACACTGAGGGCTTTGCAGTGCCAGACAAGGTCGCAAAGGCAACAGCTGTCTGGATTGGGGAAAGTAATTTCTGTGCTGTGTGATGGTACATGGAAGGTCAGTGCTTTTTCAAGGGGCAGGAAAATGGGGCTGGTCCCCTTTCTGCCAGCCCCATTCTGTAACAAGGACCCCGTACAGATTACCATGATGAGGTTTACAGTCTGTTTGTAGAGCCTGTTCAGTTCCTATTGATGTCAGTGTGAAAGTTGCCTTTAATTTACTTGAGGTAGGATTAGGCTGTTAATGAGTAGGTCCCTGACTGTGTTTAGAAACTGGGCAGTAGGTAGCTGGCTCTAAAAGAGCATCTATGTTTGTCTACAATATTCTTTAATATATCTCTGTAAGACCGGTGCTTCAAAAGTTTCTTTTCCTTTGTTGTTAGAAGACCAGGTTTAAAAGGTGCATCAACAGTGTTACATGTTCTCCATGAGTTGTTTTTACTCTCTCTCTTTTTATGCCTGAATCTAAACCAATAGTTGTTATTTCTAGGGAGTGCACAAGACAAGAAATAGCTGTGAATTCTCTCATTGTGTCATGGTGTTTCTGTGAAACTCAAGCTAATTACTTAAAAGTTTAAGTTCATCCTAGAAAACACTGCTCAATACCCAGAAATATAATATCATCATAGTTTATCACCAAGTTGTCATCGATGATCTCCCTGTTCTTATTGCAATATTGATAGTCTTAAATGTGTGTCAGATGCTCTGTGTATGTAGTAGCTGATAGCATAGCTGGCTTTCTCTGACATTTTAGTGTATTATCCATGTTTAACCTCATTAGTTTATAGATTACTGTGGAATGCTTTGGTATGGAAGGAGCAGAGAGCAGCAATGTAATTTTCTGTACTGCCTATGTACACACACACACAAGTCATCAGTCTTATTTGGTCCTTCTTGAAAGTATTTGTAAATGTTATTTTCAATAAACATTTTGCTGGTTCATTATTAAATCTTACTGTAAATTTCATCTTCTGTAAGATGTTAAAAATCTTTAGAATTCATCAGCATGCCTTAATACTTGTGCTTGGCTAATGTTTTACATTTACAGGAGTTTTAAAAGGCAGGTGCAATGTGACATATCACAAGAAGCAAATTAAACTCTTGTAAAGCACAGCTGGAATGCTAAAAATGTGTATTTGTAATTTAAATATGTGACACCATCACACTGTAAAATCAGTTCATAATTAGAAAACATCTGGTTGGTTTTTTTCCAATATGATGTCTAATAGTATATTTAAATAATTTAGAATGCAATAAGGGGGGAAAAAAAGTCAAGCTCTAGTAAGTGATTCAGGCCTTTTTTTCCTTTTGTTTTAATGTCCTCTTCCAGGTCTCTAAGTAACCCATCATTTTGAAGCTAATTCTTGGTTCACGTTATAATCACCATTGATGAAATACATATGCCAAACATATGTGCTGTTATGACCTTATTGTCAGTCAAGAAACAGGTTTGGTGGGTGCTATTGTTGAGAAGGATTTACACACTGTCATGTTGCTTTTTTTTTCTTTTTTGATTATTGGAGAACTGTGAGTCAAATAAAAGTTGATTATTTTAACAGTGAAATTTACATGAATACATACATATATATAGTAAACACAATGATTTCTGAAGAGTTTATGATATCTGGAAACATACTTAAACTAGATTAAATACTGACTTAAAATGTATCAGGATCAATTTGAGTTTACCTAATAAAGTTTGAACAAAACCACAACTTCTCAAATGAAGTTAACATGGTAGATTAGCCACACATCTGTCATCAGTGTTCATGTAGGAGGGTATTTATATCGGTGTGATGAAGTTCCTAATGGATGTTTTTATCCTGCCTGAAGTGTGCAAGCAGAGCACTCCCCCAGTTTATTGGCAGTAAACTATATAACCTTTCTCTTGCCATTGCCTAAGAATCTATTTAAGATAAATAGAGGCCATACATTCCTGAACAGGTTTTGTGCTCTTTTTTTTCCATGGGCATACATGTATAACTGCTTGAAAGTCTTCACACATCCTTGATAATACCTAAAAAACACACTAGGCACAGCAGTACTGCTCAGAGAGATTTTTCAGCTCAGTAGCTGGGCAGTGGTGTTAGTAAATACCATGAAGTCCATCTATCACCTTCTCTCTGGGATGAGAGTGTTCTGGAGAAAAAAAAAATCTGTTCAGTTTATGTGCTTTCCTTTTTAAATGAAAATAATTTTTGCCCTGGAAATGAGGAAAAAAATTTGAAACTAACTCTTTGAGGGCTAGAGTACATAAAGTTAATGTGCTGCAGTTCGCATGCATCTATGTCTCGATCGTCTTTTATCAACCTTTGCTGCTGCAGCCCACCACAAGCTTTTCATCAGTTTATGCATTGTGTGCCAGGGCAAATAATGACAGAATATCTAGCTAAAGAAGGGGTACTTAATCAGCAATCAAGATTCAATTTGTTTTAATTTTAGCAGGTGTTTGTGAGGTACATTGATGGGAGAGATAATATGTACTGCTTTCATTAGCTCTCTTGTTTTTGTGCTTGAACATTTAAGAGCCAGATGTTCGGAGGTGAGCTGATCAGAATATTAAGTCTCCAGAGGTTGGTTTCCATAGTGTTTTACATTCCTTTCTTTATCTCCCTCAGTTCACCCTGAGCTATGAGGTGCAAGTGCTCGCAATGACAGACTGCATCTCTGCTTCCTATTCAACTAAAGCTTTAAATTAGGCTAATTCTTTTTTTTTTTTAAACAACACAAAACCTACAAAAAATAAACCCACAGAAACCAATTTTATTATAATAATCTGCAATTAATTCTTGGTCCTTGGGTCAGACTCATTTCTCACTTAGAACTAGTTTAGTTGATAAAGCTCATACAGAAATTATTTGTTTAGTAACTGGTATATTGCCAGGAGGTTTTACCTCAGTAAAAGCATGGAACTACTTTCACTCACTAAGCTACTGATGCCATCATCATCTCAAATTAAAAATATAACTGAGATTGTTACTCTGGTTTGGGGAACAAGCAGCAGCTGTGATGTCAGAGTGCCTGACCATGAGAGAGGGCTCCAAAATGGGCCTTGAGAGTCGCTTCAGTAAATAGGTGATCTTTAAGGGAACACACAGAGGCTATATTTGAATATCACAGGGATTTAATGACATAAGGTCACTGAAAAATGGGTTAAAGTAGACAAAAGAATTGCTAAAGAAAGGCAACTTAACCTTTTGGGCTATGTTTTTAGCCCGATATGTAACACCCAGCAGCCCTGGCTCAGTAGCTGCTGCAGTAATAATTCAGTATTCTCCTCTATAATAAACTCTCCCGGTGTTGTGATTATGGTTCCTTTTAGTAAAGAAAAAACCCCCAGAAATGAAGAGTTAAATAGCTCTGCCATTGGCAAATGCTATAATGTTTCCCCTCACTATTAATTGTTCTCTGTTTACTTTGATGCTCAAAGATTGCCCTGTTTTACAAGCATATTTTCTTAATTGTGTCACCTTGTACTGTAAGTATGTCAGAGGGGAAACATTTGCAAGTGATTAGATATGGACCTTTGTGTCACCAAATGTATGAGGTACATACCCTTATAGGATATAATTGTGATCTTTTAATATGCGGCCATTGACCTGGACTTGTTATTATCTATTATAGTTTATAATAATGTATCTCTTTATGATTAAATGATGATGCCTGGCAGAACACTATGATTAGCATTTCAGTTATTTATAGATTATGTCAGAGCAGTAATAAACATAAAATGCTGTTAATGTGTGGCTAATGAAATCTGGACATGAACAAGTTTATGAATTGATATAATTCATTTGAGTGTTCTAACTGAGCTGCTGGTTCTCGTCATAATTCAAAAGCTTAGCAGGGTTCACCGATTAGGTGGTAGACTAATTTGCTACAAAAAGTCAATGGGTTTTCATCGTCTTGGGCTATCATACACAGCATGGCTGATTGCATAAGGACTATACAAAGTAATTCTCATAAATATATTTATTAAGCTTAATATGTTTTGTGAGGTTAGGATGGAATCAGCTAGTGCACAACATATGTGGAACAAAATCACAGTGTGTTAGATACTAAAAAGATATGTTCAGTAAAATCATTCAGGAGCGGATCGATGAGGGAGTTATTTGAATTTTAAAAAGTGAGCAATTCAATATCAGATATAAATGAGAGCCATAAAGAATGATACAGATGATTGACTGAGTTTGCTCGACGTTTATTTTACTTTGGCATCATAATTTCATTTCATGCTACAAATACCATTTTAAACTTAGGTTCCTTAGTGCTGAAATAGCCTAGTGTGTTTGCAGGGCTGAGGCAGTGCTGCTTTCCTGTGCCTAGTGAAAACTGAGGCACATACACCAGAGTGTATGTTTCTACTTTCTTCAACAGCATGGTCTAGTGACTGCTCCTCCCTGTCCTTTCCTAGCACTGCTACCAACATATGCTGAGACTTGATCACTAGAAAAGATGTTCCTAGCCTTTATAGGATGCATTGGTTTGGTTTGGTTTGGTTTTTTAAACAATCCACAAGTAGGGTATTGGATGTTATTTCCTCTTTAGGATCTTTATTTTTCATCAGGCTGTCTGTTGGTTTCTTCCTCCCTTTCCCCGTGGCAGCATCCTTTGCATTCTCCCATTTTTTACTTTCTTGCATCAGATCCACCACTAGTTTAATCAGGGTTGAATTCATGAGCAGAATCCTTTGTGCTACCCAATACCAGAAATGGTATTCTCTGGAAGCACTAGACTAGCTTTTTCAATATCTTTATCTCCTTCAAAACTGACTGAGCTCCTTTATGCAGAAAGGCAACCAGCTATGGACTTATATAGAACTTCAAATATATTACAAAAACACTTAGGTAAGGTAAATAGCTGAACCCATTTATTTATTTACTTTGAATACTAACATACATGTTAAAATTTGACAAAAAAGGATTAATAGATCTTAAAATATTGCGAAGAAACAAGACGAAACAATCAGAAATTATTTACTTGTTGTACTGCTATGTAATGTTGTGAGATTATGGCCTTGTGACAGTCTCATTAGTAACATTAATTATCTCAAAAATTTCTAGGTTTTCTTCTTCCATTTAAAAAACCTCAACTATGTTGTTATTAACAGGAGAGAGGAAAGTGCTGCTTGAGGACAAGTCTGTACAGTTGTGTAATAATTTCTTATTGTAACAAGAGTCCAAATAGAACCCTTTTATATTCTTCTCTCACACTTGTTTCTTGACCCAACACGTGATCCACATGATCCCTGCACTTTAATCTTCACTATCAGGTTTTCCTCGGTTCCTTCCCTATATCATTCACATTACATGCATTCCTCCCTTGCATTACATAAATCTTTGTCTTGTCCCTACAAAAAAAAGACTTAGGTAATCATAAACCACACACCCCACTAGCTCCTCTCCCCAAGTGGTTGCTTTCGAGCTCTTGGGGAGATTTAGAAACAGATTTCTATATTTCTCTAAAGATGTTTCAAAAGAAAAGATTAAAGATGCAATTTTAATGCCCCTGTATATGTTATCTCCTCAAGAATGTGTGTACACTAAGGTGGAATTCAAATGTAGTAACAGCATAATTGGCCCTGAGCTTGCCCTGCTCATGTGTTCCATGCTCCAAGAGGGGCATTGGAGGTGAACCCCCAGGGCCTCCTAGTGCTGGGGAGCACTGTAGGACATGACTTGTTTTCTGCTGAGTTCGGAGGATTCCCCAGCTTCTGATGAAAACTGGTGTTCTGTTGTAGGTGGCAGCTCTTAGGTTATTTGTAGCATTGAGACTGTGAGGACTTTCAGTGTTTGAGCATCTCCGGTTGGACCTAGAGCTGCTGTATATTGATGGCGTTTGTGTGTGTATATCTGGCTGACTTGCAGGGACATAATATTTAACTGGCTTTTCTTTGTAGCTTCCTGCAGACTTAGGTGAAAGAGAGAAAAAACTTTGTAGAGGTAGTGAGCTGAAAACTGTCAGGAAGGTTTCTAGGTTGGAGAAGTCCTTCTCCTTATCAAAGCATCCTTTATGCAAGGTCTACAAAGAGAACCTCTATCGCATCTGTTTGCTATCTGCAATATCATATCTTGTATGAGTTTTCCCCCCACTGTTTATTTTAAATTCCTTCCTACTTAATTAAAAATGTAGCTGATATTTTTTCCTGCATCACAAATGAGAATGGTAACATATCATTTATAAAGTGATATGCAGTTCAGCTTCTGCTCTTGATATTTTCAAGAGGCCAGTGATTAAAAATCCTATGTGGAATATGCTCTGTTATTGCCCTCTCTAGGCATTGTCGCATAAAACCTTAAAGGTTCTGGTGCTAAATCCCCAAGGCAGCATTTTGATACATGCCAGATGTTCACTCATGGGAGAGATAAATGTTTAATAATTTTTGCTATTGTTACTGTTTTTACAATGTGTTATACTGCCATGGCTTGCTAAGGCTAAAGCTCTGTTTTGCTGAAGCAACAAGCATATAATAAGTAAGATATTTACTTTTACATCATCTTGGTTTTGCATAACAACATGGGAGATTGCACCTGAAGCACAAGTAGCCCAAGCGGCTCTGAGTTGACAAAAGGGTTTAAGTGCAATTTGAAATCTTGTTTCAGGGAAGAAAGGCTGCTAAAACTTCCAGTTGGTTTTAAAAGCCTCAAATTTCATTTGACTCCAAGTAACAACTTAGAACCTATTTACACATGCTTGACCTGCTGCATTTCTTTATCCAAGATGAGAAGCATTAATGCCATTTTCCTGTGGCATTTGCACCTTGGATTTCTGGTGTAATATAGCAATATTCATCTTCTAAACTCAGAAAAGTGCCAAAATCTTTAACATTTACATTATATACTTGAGTGAAATTGAGCCCTGTCAAAACATGGATAATGTCACAAAATTACTCTGCTTTTTGGAGCTAGTGGGTACTAACAAGAAATGGGATTTGTTTTACTGCCAAAATAGAAATTGTCTGGGCAAAAACCTCAAAACCTGAGGTAATAGTTGCACTTCTGTGCAGCTATGAGAAGTTTGATTCAGCAGTGCTCCTCCTGCTCTGATGCTCCAATAGCCTGTGCAATGCTGGATACAGCAGTGCTGTAATGTCTCTTTCCATGGAGAAGTCTGGGATCCTCCAGGGTAACTGGAGCCTGAAGAATGTTGGTTACTAGTAAGGGACCTTCTTTCCTTCTCCACAACTATTTTCAGTTCCCTGTCCCTCTAAGTATGCCCCTTGTGATTGTTGCATGCAATAGTGGAGGGTGCTTTTTCCCCGTGTGGCCCATATCAGGCTGGAGGAGGGGAAGAGCAAAGCAAAATCTGAGTCTCAGTAAGACATGACTATGTCCTAGTTAGATTGTGTATGATCACTACTCATCTCAAAGAACAGTTATTGAGAAATGACCTTCCTTTACTAGCCATGAGCATCCTCAAAAGAACAACTTTCTTAAAAAAGAATTAAAAAAACCCTCCCTTGCCTCTCTACTTGTCCTGAAGGGCAAGCAAGGTAAAGCAGAACTGAGGAGCCATCTAATTTAGGAAGGATGTTTGCTGAGCTCTTTCTCTCATGCACATGCACTCTTTCACTTATTCACCTTTCCTACTGCATTATCTTAATGAAATGAAGTGAGCCCCCCCTCCATCTTTCCAGTTCACCCTTGTCTAGAACTTGTAATTGCTTATTGCATATTTCCTTAGACTCTAGATCTCCACTTGTCAGGCTGAAGACCTGATTCTGCTGGCCTGAATAAGGATGGCAGAGTTGGATCCACATCAAAATCAGAAAAGAACGTATGAATATAAATCTGTGTCACATTTTTCTTCAGCTCAGGCTGGTAAAAGTCATCTTACTCTGTGAAAGGTCATTATCCTCAAGGAATAAAAAAAAATCAGGAATACAGGTCAGACTGCTTTCAGCATTCAGATCTTGTTTTTAAAATGAAGGAATAGACTGGTAATCTGTAAATTTGTAAATTGTGCATCCTGTGTCATACAGTCCTTAGGAATATGAAGAAACATGCAGACCGATGTTTTAAACAATGGGGCAGTATTTTAGCAGCAGTGCTGATGCAGTGTAGCTGTGCCCATTGGAACAGGATGCATCCCAGTCCACAAACTGAGCTAACTAGTTAAATGTGGTTTTCCATTTTGCATATGTGATGGTTGAGTGTATCAGACATAACCCCCCCCCCCCCTTGTTCTATTGCTTGCAAGCTGGTAAAATTCTGATGAAATGTACACAGAAGTGGTGTATCAGCTCTTACCTGTCCTCAGGAAATAAACCACCTTAGCTTTATCTGGTTGGCATGAGACATCCACAGGTAAGTTCCTAATTCAGCATTCTAACAAACTTGACATATTTCCAGTAATAGAGGTTAGTTGGATAATTTTGTGGCATGTTTTACTTTATTTTCTTCTATCTTACGTCATGCTGAATGTTAGCATTGTTCTTGGCATGAGGCTTTACCTTGGAAAGCATTTTTAATGGCTTCTAGGATTTGGCTAGCTGTTGTTTCTAAAATGTTCAGTTTCATCATAATGTGGCAGACAAAAAAAGTCTCAGACAATGCTGTAGAAATTATACAAACTAAAAATTTGATTATTACTTTTAAAGTTTTCTTTCATTTTACCTCAGTTTAAAGTGCTACAAATATAAAAGCCAGTTAATAGTCATGTTTAAACTCTGGATACTAAAGAGCAACACAAATGTATGAGCTAGATTCACCATTTGATCTAATTTTCCATAGATCCTATTAACGGCAGTGGACGCAGCACATTTGGATCATGATATATTTTATGCCTTGTTGCCAGGTTGGCTTGAACAAAACTGGTAGTTTTCAGAGCATTTCCCCCAATCCCTGATCAAACCTGAATAGTAGGTAGTACAGCAATTCTAATGGTATTCAATGTACTTCCTATATATACAATATGGAAGCATGGTCAAATTGCTAAATAGGCTTTCAAAATTAGCTTTCCAATTATTGATGCCTGAGTGAATTAGAGAATAAAGGTAGTAGTAATGAAAATAGTAGTAATGATGATAAATTATGGCTCTTGTTCTTGTGATATTTAAGTCAGGACATTTTACTGTTACATCTGGCAAGTAATGCAAACAAAATCTAGGGACTCTTAAAGTGAGCCCCAGACCAGACTGCTGAGAGGTGTATGTTATGTATGCTGTGCTTTTCCTTTTTAGTCTTCCATATGCAGAAGATACATCATTATTACCTTCCTTTCCTAAACTTACAGTGGAAATGTAGAAAACAACATCTTACCCAAATAATAATAATGCCACAAGTTGAAACAACTACAGTAAATAGTAAAATTGAGTTCTTAACATCCAGCCTTGTCTGGAGGGAGGAGAGGATTGTCATGACCTTCACAAAATGGAATTGTGAGTTTCTTAGCTTTTTGGAGGTGGTAGCTGGTCTTGACATTCCATCCAGGAATCTCCTGTCCCATCTCATGGAGGGACTTTTTGGTAGAGAAGCAGAGGAGCTGCAGGATGACTGTCAAAGACAGGGAAAAAGAGGCCAATAAATGTGGAAGTGGCTTGTCTTTGGATGGTTGTATCCAGAGAGCATTTTAAATGCAGCACTGCTGAACTTAGCTCTGCCCTTAATTTTGTATTTCTTTGTTGGCTGAACTCCGAAGTCATTATGGATTCAAATGCAAAGATTGCATGGCTATTTACAACCCCAAATGATGAGAAATGAAGGTGGGTTCAAGAATGTGGTAACTTCATCTTCAGATTGATGATCATCTCAGAATTATACATAAATGTTGTACCTCTCTTTCCCATTTATTCCACTTCCTCAAATCCTTTTTCTTTGCACTTACATAGTGGTCATGTGGTTGAGTCCCTCACAGTAGCAAAGAATGATGTCATGGACATCTGAAAGAGAGAGGGAGAGGAATTAAATGTATTGGGAGTTGCATGATGGAAAGTAGTAGGAAGGTGAGGCTGGCACAGCTTGGATTTTATGATAAAGAATACTGTCACAGCAGAAGTAAGATAAAGGATTAAAATTAAAGATGAGCATGGGCAAGTCAACAATTACTTTTTTTAGTTCAGGACTTCTCATTCTGTTTCAGTGTATGGATATACTGAAGCTGTAGAAACGAATTCCAGATATTTGGGTTGTTATGGTTCTTAGCATTTGCACCTAACATGATGTTATCTTTTGTTTTTCTAAGCCCTAATATAAGAGTCTTTTGTTATCTGCAGTGGACGTGTTTTTTTGGAATCCACTGAAGATAGGAGCCTGTAGAATGTATTCCCTTCGGTGTGCTAGCTGTAACCAACAAGCCACCAAACATCCAGGGGCTGATATAAAACAGGGGGAGGAAATGGCAAGGGGAAATTAGTTCATATTCTTAAAGAATGGTATAATAATTGCTCCTTCTGTAATTCTTTTCTCCTATTTCTTGTAGTTGTGGAGAGACAGGATTTTATAGGTATTAAATATGTTATAGGACAATTACCTCTGTTTCAACCAAGCCTGAATTGATAATTGTGCTGTAATGTATTAGAGCATACAGAGTCCTGAACTAGCTTTTCCTTCTTATGTTGAGATTTTTATAATGATGTTAATTAATAAATAATAACTTTTGATAGAGAGAGAGAATAACAGCAAGGTTGCAGCCAGTAGGTGCCATGGGGCTATTTCAGCTGGGAGATGCCTATATTTGGAACATTAAATTTATTTTAACGTAACATTTGTTGTGTTTTTTTTATAACTCACATATTTCTTCTGTGTGTATACAAATAAGCACACACATATAACAAAAAGCTGTGCATTTACACACTCGTTATGCACAGGAGCAGGCAGAGAAGGGAGGAGAGCTGCAATACATTGTGTGTGCTGTAGACCTATATAAATGGGTTGTGGTTTTAACATAGCTTCTCCTGATTACTGGTAAAAAACTAATTAGGTTTTGTCATTTATTCACTCAGAGTTTTGTCTCATTGAAACCTCACTACTCTATTTAACCTAGTTCTAGTCTGCAAATATCTGCTGCCATGTTATGTTATGCTTTTTTGCTTAAATTAACTCCTGAATAATACAGCATAGCACATACAGGAGAATGAAAAGTTTTCACATTTTTAATACAAGACTGATTTTATTATATTACTAGAGAAATAAGTTAGATTGCTCTTGCAATCTCAATAAATCACACATGAAGTCTTCTTTTTTCTAAATTAAATTTTTATTTAAATAAAAGTGTTATGTTTGTATTTGAACTGACAGCTAAATCTGATAATTAGAGTGCATGAAGTTGGCTTTGATTGGCATTGTAATTGGATTGTCATTGGGCTGAAAACCTATTATCTTTGGATCATGCCCCATGAAATCTGTTGAAGAAACTTTGCTGCCAGTCATTAAAGCCACCATCTTGGCTTACAAATTAGGTTTGAAAGGCTTTTTACCACTGGGAATGTAATTTAAACCACTGCAATTGCACTCCCATTAATTAAAATTATATTAAAATTATGGTTCATTTTCTAAATATTTTTTTCATATTTTATTAGACATACTTATTACTAAATGCTTAACAAATTACATAGCAGAGCTAGTAAAATTATATTTTAAGATAATCCATCATTTCAGCACATGCTACTCAGCATTAGTGGAATTAGTCAGTGTGTTGATCATTAAAGGATACAGTATTTATGTTTTTCATTACTGGTTCTCATTAAAAATAAAATATAATTATAAACCACTTTAAGAAAAAAAAAGAAAAATTCCACTGAAAATTCTAATTAATGCTAGTAGAAAACTTAGAATCTGTTTTAAAGTGAACTTAGTTTATTGGACTATTGTTTTCTGTCTCTGTTATTTTCTCTCTAGGTCCTGTTGAATACATTAAGCTGTATAGAGTCATGAACAGGACAAATATTTGTTTCCATGCAACACAAAGTGCTGTGATCAGAGTTGATAATAAAGAGTAAAGGGTTGGAATCTGCAGGTTTGTCATGAGAATTCAGCGATGATTACTTTTCGAATTGCCACAACCTTGCCCTGCATTATAAACATATAAGCCTATAAGAAAGGTCACATGAGGAACCTCTGCAGCCCTTCAGTGGCTTCATGGAGCCTCTGGAGGATGGTGGCTGCCTCCATCCCAGGCACGGCTGTGCTGCAGCCTTGAGTCTCCTTATGGAAATTTGGGTCTGAAGGGATTGCCCAACATGGTCAGTTCTTATACCTGTTCATGATCCATCCATCAGCAGCGTGTGCAGTTTGTGAAACTGGTCACTCTAACATTTCCAATATTTGTTGACTCTCTCTTGCCTAATTGCAGTTTTTGTATAAAGCATTCAAACTGTATTTATTAAGCAGAATTTGGATTCTGTTATCAGAGCAACATTTCTAAATATGGTCCAGTAAAACAGAAAGTAAGATGAGAATCTGCATTCCAAGAGCAAAGTACCAAAATGCCAAACTAGTGCCCAAGGGCTAATCATATTTTATTTTACTATGGATGAAACTTCTGGAATCTGTGTTTCCAAAAATTTTCATGCCAGCCACTATGCTAGCTATAATGTATTGCTTCTCACACAGTAGTGTTCTTTGGGTAATAAGGGAGTATTCATTTATCATGTCCTTTGGGATGCTGCAGCACTTTCCCTGAGGGACTGTCAGAGAGCCTGAATCTCCATTCTGGTTGCAGGCCTGCCTTGGCTTTGCAGGAATCTTCTAGCACTACTTCGAGAGCTCTGTGTGGATTTTTTTTTTTTTGTTCCTACCTGAGGTACTCCATCCAAAGGAGTACCTCATTGCTCAGCAAGTCAAGGCCTAGAAATTCACTTCTTTTAAGGTTACGATTCTCCACTTGATAGCCACAGTGGGATTCCATCTGAAATCCCTGGAGTGCTTTAGACTCCCCATGCTACCTCTTTAGTCTGTGAAACCACTGAACTTCTTTAAAAGTACTATTTTCAAATGAAGCTCATATATTTAGACTTGACTTCAGCTGTTCCCGTGTGTGAATTTGCTTACTCTGTGCTGCTTAAACATTGTTCTATGTATTAAGAAATTCTACATTTTTCTTCCTAAGAGAATCTTAGTTATTTTGATTTATGAGGATCTAAAGTGAACTTTTATCTTACAAAATAAGCATCAGAACTGTAAGAAACTTGGAATATATCTAGATTAAAAAAATACAAATCCCAAACTGGTTTTAGAATATTTCTGTCTGGCTTTTACATCTGTGAGGATTGGGATGATGTTCTGTAAAATGAATAGTTATTTCAGAGTCATTAAATATATAGTTGTTCACCTGACCTCCCTGTGCTTTGACTGACCTCTGCCATCAGGTCTTCCTACTTCACAGAGCTATTTGCACACCGATAATGCAGCTCTGCATTCAACTGGTATTTAAAAAACAAGAAACTTCATTAGTTTGGGCTTTAACATCAAAATATCAGTTTTTGCTGAGGCTGCAGTGTGCTTCTTCTGGTGCAAATCTGAGGAAAATGAGAGAATGTGGTTTCAGAAAGAGGATGAGCTGTTCAAACCTTTTTCATTTAAGAGACATTGGATAAAATCTGGATGTTTTGCGGAGGTAGGAAACTAGTCTACAGGTTGTCTTTCTCCTTATGATGATTGCCAGGCTAGAGAAGAAGGTTCCTGGTTGTTCTCTTGATGGTTTTAGGAATATTTGCTCTTTTCTGAAAGATGTCACTCCCTCCATTTCAGTGGCCAAGACTGCCCTGTACAGCAGTGTGTCTGAATGCATGAAAGGGAGAACTAGATGATTTTTAGAGGTCCCTTGCGACCTGGGCTGTTCTCTGAGCCTGTAGAATTCCTGGGAATATTGTGTTCAGCTGCACATTGCAGTATTTACAGAAACCAGTGTTATGGTCAATGCACATGATTTTCTGGTTTCAGCTAAAACAGTTAGATACATTTATTTTTCAGAGTAATTGTTTGGGGATAGAAGTCTGTTAAATATGAGTAGGTTATTCCAGTAGTTAATCAATTAATAAAGGAGAGCTGGTGGAATCAAAATGATTGGCAGCTGTTCCTGGAACGAAGAGTATAAAATGTAAAAATGGCAGATTTCTGAACAAAAAGAAAAAAAAGCCTTAGAAAGTGGTTTACCAATGCAGATTTGAATGACAAAGTCTGGCATTTCTTCTAAATTAAAAGTGCCTTTTTTCATTATTGTTTTAAGATAGGCAGGTTGTGCTGATTCTGAGAGCGGCTGAACCAACTCCTCTGTTTCCGTGAAGTACTGGGAATAGTTCAAATCACTGGAAGGGCTTGAAGCACTTGCAAATCCACTGAAGTTACTGTAACTTTGATCTGCTCATTCACTAGCTGGGTTTGGCCCACTGATTCTTAAAATAAAGACAAATATGTTATTTCTTTACTTTTTATGACGTTCAGCCTATCACTTTTGGTGCAGGTTTCACTTTATTACATCACAACTAATTATCCCAACCCACTCTCCAGTAAGATACTAACTTATTGCTTCAGTTTTAGCTTTTCTGTTCCATATCTTGAAGAAATCTGATCTCTCTAGTCTCCTGCCATAAACTATTAGTTTGGAACAGGCTTGGGGGCAGACGGAAGAAAAATCAAAATTGTTAACTCACAAAAGAGGAAGGTTTATCATTTCCAACTGTTCAACTGTTCAGTTCACCTTAAAAAACCCAACCCCACTCCAGCCCTGCTTTTCTCTTCTTTCTGTGCTTCAGACACAGAAGATAAGTGACTCTCCCAGTGGAGAACTGGCTGTGTGCCCGTTCCCCACAAACAAACTTGGAGATTTAACTTCCTCGCCTGCATACCAAAGCGACAGCTTGTGTAGTGTGCAGTGAGGCACTGAGGCACTGTTAGTTGTTACCACTGAAGGGAGTGCTCAAAATAGGTGCAGTAACAGCTGAATTTGGCCATAAATGCCCATGGGTGGGAAAGGTACGAGGTTGCAGGGCTGGAGGTCAGTCTCCAGCTCTGCTGTAGCTATTTGGGGAGGCAATAGGTAAGGCCTTCGTTAAGGGTGAACAAGAATCTGTAAAACCAGCATAGTATTAACACTTTCATCCCCCAAATGTGTTTATCTTCCATTGCCCATGAAAGTTGTATAATGCCCAATACTAGCACTATTCCTGCTAGGAATGTCTGTATGCAACTGCCCAATAAGCAAAAATGATTAATAATCAAACAGAAGCACTTAGTCTGAGTTACAGGCACATTTTGTTACCACCTCTCCTACTACTTTTTTTTTCTGTTCAGTGTTACTTAGATTCTCTACATTAAGCTAATATTTACTCTTCTTGCCACAGAAGAGCAGCCAAGTAAATAGGATTTTGTATAAGGAAGCTGGTGGAGTTAAACAAACAAGAAAGTGGCCAGTTCTAACCTTTCCTACATGAGCCTCAGCATCCCCCAAAGACCCAAAGCCTGTTTCTCGAGCCCGCTGTGGTGATCCTGCCTGTGCTTGCTTGCACAGAGCCAGGGCAGAGCCTTTTCTGTTGCACACAATGAGCCATATCCTCTGCTGTGTAAACTGGTCATAGTTTCACTAAGCCCATGGGAACTAGAGCTATTTAAGCAAGCTGCACATCTACCTCATGAATTGCTTCAGCATGTCTGAACTCCCCGAGCAGGGCTGTGTTAAACTCACTGCAGTGTAGGAAATCGTGCATTTGTAGCACAGCAGACTATCTCTTTCAGGACAAAATGGTGGGTCAAATCCACTCTTGTTTCTGCACTGAAAATGGCAGAATTATGCAATGTGACTTTGACCTAGGAATCAATACTGGCTGCTTAACTAAAGAAACAAATCACAGCTCTGATGGCCAATAACAAACTGATGGTTGTTTCTTTATTCTGTTTCTTCTTCTGTTAAACTAACTGCTAAAGGGCAAGAAAAAAATGACAAGACTTGTGAGCCATAAAGAACTTTTTGGTCTCCTTTGTAGGAGCTCATCTTTTCATAGCCCTGTGCCAAAGCGTGTAGGTACTTCCACTCTAAATACAAAGAAACTAATGTTCGAAAGAGATAGATACTTGAAGCAAGGAGAATCAAATGAACTTCTGAGACAAGTCAGACCAAAAGGGAATAATGTGTTGCATCATGTGTTTATTGTCCGCTTGCAAGGAAGCACGAGAAATCAGTCCTCATCAGATCGGTTTTTTTATCAGACACATTTGACATATAAATAGTGCTATCTGTAATTAAATACGCTCTGGCAGACCTCAAATTGACTGTTGTCGCAACTATACTTATAGTTGACAGTGCTGCAGACTGGGTGAATGCTTGCAGTGCTCCCAGAGCAGGAGAAGGTCATGTGCTGATTGCCTGAATAAGCCAGATCTGGGTTAGGTGCTTTCTGAAGAAGATATGGCAAATGGTGTTATCAGTACTTAGGACTGCAGAATCATTTCATTGGAAAAAACCTTTAAGATCATGGAGTCCAATGTTTAACCCAGCACTGCCAAGTCCACCACTGGATCATGTCCCTAAGTGACACATTTACACATCCTTTAAATTCTTCCAGGGATAATGATTCCAACACTTCCATGGGCAGCCTGTGCCAGTGCTTGACAACCCTTTCAGTGAAGAAAGTTTTGCTAATGTCCAATCTAAACCTCCCCTGGTGAACTGTTTTCCAGATTTGCATAGTTGTAATACATACCACATGCGTGCCATGTGTCAATTTGTTTGTTCAGAGGACAGGAGGAAAACATGAGACAGAAGAAGTTTACAACACAATTAAAACTTATTATCAAGAAGCAACAATAAACCTTTGTGGAACAAATGAGCTCAGAGTTCTGGCTGTACCTTGGCGTCCTGAGCTGTTCAGTGCTCAAAGATCAGTGTGGCTTCCTGCAAGACAGCTGGAAATGTGAAAATGTGCAAGGAAGTTGCACCATGATTTTCGCCCAAGGCATGAAGATGATAAGTTTAATAAACAACTGAGCTGCAGGTCACATCTTCCCACTTTCTCCCTCCCAGCCCAATTAAAACAACAGCCTTTAATTCCCATTTAGGCTTTCTCTATCTTTCTGTCTGTCTCTATGTACTCCTGCTGCCAATTATGCAGAATAGTAATCAACAGGACTGGCCAAAACATTTTATGTTCTATTTCTCTAGTTAAAAAGTTGTGTATTTTTCAGTGAGTATCAAAAAGTAAAAGTCCTTTAAAATTGGCAGAAATATTTTTCCTAACAAGGTTCATCAGAGAATCCCCCAACCTTTTGTCTGAAATTGAATGTTAAAAGATGGAAAGAAGGAAGACAGTCCTCAGCAATCTCAAGATCTACAGAGTTAAGCAAGGACTGGGAGCCAGAAGATCTTGAATTACATCCCAGTGTCTGCCACGCACAGGATTAGTAATACTTTGCACTTACATTAGCACTTTGCCACTAAATAAAGTTTGGAAGTGACATTACAAATGGGGAAGGAGCGGCTTGGAGAAATGAGGTGACAAATCCAAACTGGCACAGCTAGTTAGTGTCAGAATCAGGATTACAGTAATTCTTGACAAGCCGTTTAACCTTCACGAGGTTCAATTTTTACACCTTTAAAATGAAGTAGATGATTTCCACAAAAAGCAAAATGGAAAATTATACCCACCAGCATAATTAAGTAAATACATTGTTCAAAAATGACTACTCCTCTGCTATAACTTGAAGATCGAGTATCTGTACAAACTAGTGCTGCTCCAGGGAAGCACATCTCTTAGTGCTTCTTCAACAGCAATGTTGGTGAACCAGCTCCTCCAGTGAGATTGCTTAGGGCTCCCAGGAAAAGGAGCCAATTTTCAGTTACCTCCATTGGCAATGCTTTGATTAGATGAATTTGAAGGGGGACACAGTTTATAGTGAATTAGGCATTGGGCTGGACATTGGCAAACAGAAATGAGCTGGTGGTACTCCTCTAACATGGACTTAAAAGCTTCAAGAGATTTGTCCTGATTATTAGAGCACAGGAATTACGGAATGCTTTGGTGTTACTGAGTTCTCAGCTTGTCAGCAAATCAGCCTGGAGTTTTGGCTACCTGGTAAATGTCTGGCCAACTCTAGTTGCTCCCTTTTAGTAATCAGTTCCCAGAATAGATACCAATCAAAGCCTGTTATTTGTATGATCTTTCATCCTTGCTTTTTTAAGTAACAAGTTTACCTTCATAAATTTGAATCCCGTCTCTCCACCTCACAGCTGAACATCTTTGGAGTGTTAAGTACAGGAACGATTATGCTCAAAATAATTTTTTTATACCAAAAAACTGTTGTACTTTTATTTAGGCCAACACTAACTTTGCCAGTTTTAATCTACAGTGGTATATTTTCCTTGCAATCAAACATGCTGTGATATTGTTTAGAAAGCTAATAGTAAACAACAAGAAGCAGGTAATTGAAAATAAATATATGCTGTTTATATTTTTGTAAACATAAAGATGACCTGCAGTCCAAAAAATCATTTAGGCATTCATTACGACACAGGCAATATGATCTTTATCCTTGTTCATCAAAACACTTTTCCATATGCTTAAAAGCAAACATCCTCCTAGTACGTGAAGTCTTCACAAGAAACATGTACCTACAGAGTGCCTACATACCCCTCCATTTATAATCAATGAGATGTTTTTGTGATGAGGAGTTGCATTGGATCAATATTAGCAATTGGAAGTTAAAGGCAGAAACCTTTCTGTTTGGAGGAAGCTGTTTACCAAATTTTCCTGTTTTTTTCACCTTCCTTGGCACAGTTAGGTTGGGGTTTGATATGAAATGATGAAAAAGAGAATTATTAGTACTATTCAGAGAAGTTGCATCTCAATGCTCATATCCTAAAATACAGTAAATCTTACTCCGGATTACAAATTCCAAGTGTTTCTGCTCTGTATTGTTGCAAAATGCATCAGTGTGCAGCAGGATATTTGTTATACTTTTCAAGATGGATTGCTAACTTCTCAGAAAAAAAAAGGAGATTGTGCTTGTCATGTTTAAGAGAATTATGTTTTTGTTTTATTAACTTGGATTACTTTGGGGAAATGTTTCTTTTCTTCTCTGTATTTTCCCAATCACTCTAAAATCTGTGTTGTGCTCTCCCTGCCCTGGCTGTGTTGTGTTAGTGCTGTGCACAGAACAGCCCTGATGAGAGCTCCGTAAGCAGGGTGAAATCCTCATTGTCTGTGCATAGAAAAGCCTCTAACTGTTAGTGTCTCCTTCTTGAGACTGGAGATGGGATCAGTGTAGATGTGTTACAACAAACATCTTCAACTCAAAGCAGAAAACTGCTGTCCTCTGTTGTCGTGGCAGTTACTCTGGGTTGAGGTAGTGCTGTACAGATGAGCCCTTCGCCTCTGATCAGAAGCTTTGTTTTGTTGGAAGGAGATTCAGAAGAAATTAGATATGCTAATTAAAGGAACAGGGTGATGGCACTGAATTGTCACTTCATGTAACATTGGCTTTGTACAGATGATCAGCTCAAAGTATGTTAAAATGCTTCTAGGATAGTGTTTTGTGTGTAAAGCTGTTAAAACACTATAAGGATTTAGCTTAATGGTTAAGAGATTGCACCGTACCCAAAATGCTGATGGTTTGCTTCATGCTTAATTAGGTTGCCCAGCACTAGTCTAAAAACTGTTTTGTTGTTGTTGATGTGACTGGACGGACTTCATCCGAATCATACTGTTGCCAGTGTGAAATAATCAGCACTGGTTTCCCCCAAAAAAGAATCAGGAGTGAAACGTGCATTCCCCAAGTCCTGGTTGCAAAGAGAGCACCAAAGGTGGCTAACAGCTTTGCTGTCCTTCCACTACACAAATGAAACTGAAAGTGCCACGAGCCAGTGTGTGTTCCAGCATAAGGGGTGCCTAAAGGAAAATCAGTTGTGTTTCCTTTCCAGGAAGAAACCTCAGGTGGAACTAGAGAGCAAGGCCCTCAATCTGCCATCCCAGGTTTTATCAATCAAATTGCATCAACTTAAATTTCTTCAAAATTCTGATTTCTAGGCAGAGCTCTGTCATCAGCCTGAATTTTGAAAAGTAGGAGATGGTGTGTTTGAAATTGCCCACTGCAGTTTCCTGGAGGTTTCCCAAACCTAATTCCTGGATCTATCGCTTTACACAGTATTTCAGCTCATGTACAGCTCTAGTTATCACCTGGATTTTAATTCAGGCACACAGCAATGAATATCCCATAACTCTATATTCCTCTCCTAATAACTGTGCTCAGGTGCAACACCCAGTAGTTCAGGGAGACCAAGGAAAGTATTTTGGCAGGGTTTTTGTACAGAAAATGGTGTAGCTTTAGAATGTGGCATACAGTTGCCTTTTGGCAACATCTAAGCCTTTAGAGGAGCATCGTGCTGCTTTCGCTTTGCTTGCAGTCCATTTATGCTTTCTGCTATTTCAAAATGCCTTTTAAAATATCTCTGTGAGCCTGGTACTCTCTCTCTTATTGCTGACATAGCCAGTAGTTATGGGGCACTGCACACAGCACATGGAGCAAAGGTGAACCCCATCACAACATCTGGTCTTACTTTCTCCCACTACGCTTTATGAACTGAATATCTTTTGGGTAACTCTGTTTCTAATACCGTGGGTTAAGAATGATTTACACAGGCCACTGTAACTGTAGTATATCTTGAAATCTGAAACTACCCGAGGAGTGCTGGCACAGCAGAGTTTGTTTATCAGCACTGCATTTGGGGAAAAAATAAAAAAAACCCTGTGTTGCATTTTAACATGGATTGCTGTATCATAAGCAATAATTTAAAAACTTATTTGAAAAATAATTGCATCTCCTTTTATAACCATAGTAAGAAATTCTAGAAAACGGTTTGCAGGTCTGGTAAAAGGCCACCAACATATCCTGGTGAAAATTAGTCCAGTGCTGTAGAAGGAAACCCTCAAATGCTTTAGTTCTGTCTGATCGTGTGTCTTGTACTGTCATTTTCAAATACGATCCATATATATTGTATGAAATTTTCCTCATGAGCGTGGTAGGGAATTCTTGGTACGTATAACTGGGGTGCACGTTAGCTTCTATCTGCACTGCCTGCATTTGGATCAGTGTGATTTTAAGTCCCAAAACCAAAGGCCACTTCAATCCTACAGATACACCAGTCTCCTTTGGGACCTCCTGTTTCGAATTAGTAAAACCCTTCTTCTAGGAAAAGCAGCCTCTTATGGAGATGGTACTGGAGAGATCCTGGAGCTTTTGAGGGATGGCACTCTGCTCCTAGTGCCATGGCATGGAGAGATGTAGTGTGGTCACTCTCACCTGCACAGGCTGTCTGGTGAGACTGACAATCTAATACACCTGGGAGATGCTACTAATAAATTTTTGCTGGCCTCATGTAACTCAGGGCATGCATTAGATAAGCATATTTGGTTAAAACAAGAAGTTTCAACCTGAGGAAAAAAATCCATTTTAAAAGGCCAGACATGCCATGTGCTGCGAAACCTCCCAAACTGGGGGTTTGGAAATTGCCATTATCCCATCCTTGTGCAATGACGACGTTGCTGACAATCTCAAATCTTTCTCCTGATGTACATTTTGAACATCATGGTATCCTCTTGTTTCCCATTTTTTACTGTTCAGACCCTCCATAGAATATTATTGTTGCTGCAGACCTTTTATCCAAGGACTGTTGATCACAGCACAAGAGCTGTCATCCTATTTGCATTCTGTGGATGCATCATTATTCACAACATTTGATGTCCATAAAACACATTAAAACTATTTCCTTGAGCAAAAATAATCAGCTCTCTGCTGTACATATCATTTGTATACTCAAATTGTAAAATGTAAATTGATATATAAGAAAATGGCCCATTAACTTTTTCATTAATGACAATAATACATTTTGTGCATCAGCAGTAGGAGGACCCTACGTTCATTCTAAGGAACCTGAAGGATAAATGAAGACTTCTTTGTATTTCATAAAAATGAAGGCTGTCATCATGCACATTTCGGAGTTGGGGGTGGGGGAAGGGGAGGGAGTGGGACACAGAGAGATTATTTTCTATGGCCTTATTTGTTTTTTAAACTATTCACATACTTGGAAGCATTCTTGAAGTTAAAATACTCTGATGAACCTGATCTTCTGCCTTTGAGGCAAAATTTGCACTGAAAGCCAACTGGCATTTTGCCTAAACAAGGGCAAGGAGTTACCTGCGGTATATGTTAAATATTCTTTGTTAAAAGCTGTATATGTGCACTGAATATATAAACTGGGCACAGCTCCTATCCAGCTGGTAATTAATTGCCTTGAAACATTCATGACACTTTTTTTTTAATCCCATCCCAATCTTCATTTTCACAATTTCATTTTTAAGTCAGGTGAATTCTGTAGGTGCTGTAATGGGTGCCATGTTTCCCATTGTTAGATAACTTTGGAAAGGGTAGATCTATTCACGCAAAACCACAAAATAAAGTGCAAATTACAAGTATTACTGTTTTTTGTGAAATATAATAGACAGCTGGATTACTGTTTCTTTAGGATTTATGCTGATTTACCTGGAACTTGCTGTGTTTTTTATGTATGTAATTTAATCATCTTGTGTCTTTTAAGATAATAGCAAGCTATATTACTGTAATTCATGTGAATTAAGACATCCTAATATGTATACAACTGGCTGTCAAATCAGTGTATATTTGCCATTTGATTAAACCATAGATTAATAATTTTTCTATAACTGATACATCATGCACTAACAGATAAAGAGCATCTGATATTAAGTAAGTGAGAAATAAAGTCTGCTTTCAGTAAATTGCTTAGAAAAATTACACAGTACATTTAAATTACCATTTGCTTAGCAACATGCCCTTGTAGACATTCCAGTGGGGCTATAAAATGATCGATTTACTTTAATTTTCTACTGAATCCTGAAAAAATGGCTATCAGTAACCTATCCCTTCATCATGGCATGCTGATTCACTCTGTGTATTAAATTTACTGGCAAGGAGCAAGACGTTAACAAAAAGTAACAGATAATGTGAACATTTCATGCATAATCTGTAATATGAGATATGTATTAATAGGGAAATTATGATGCATTCAATTATTCTGAAATGCCTTCCAGAGATGTTTTGATTCGGCTGCGCTCTGATAGTAGCAGCACAGCAGGGAGCATCTCAAGTGATGAATAACCTAATCTCCTAATCTCAAAATGGGCACTATTCACAGCTAGCCTAGGAGAGGCTGGTGGAAGACACCACGCTGTACAGACAGTGCTCTAACATACAACAAAAACAGCCACAAAAATCCCCCTGCTTTTCATAAAACTCATCTTCCCAATTAATAATTTTTTTGGCACGGTGATTCTACAAGTTTAGGTGCTGAGCTGGGAAAGAAACGTTTGCTCCCCTCTGAAATAAACTTGGGAGACAAAAGGCTATAAAAATAATTGTGTGTGCAGTTATTCTATTAGCATTAAAGGTGGCTTTGTGACATTATACAAAGGAGCTCTTTCTGACTTTACCCAGTCTAATATATACCTGAAATGATCTTTACTATGTATACACATTTTTTCCTCCTGAAAGAAACCTAGCAGAACAAGAAACTCCTTATTTTTTGTCTCACCAGCCTGATGGACCAGAGTGCTTGCTCGTGTGTAATTAAGCAGCCGTGTTTACTACTTCTCCTGGTGAACAATAGTCTGGTTTCCTGAGGAGGTCAAGCAGGATTTATTTTATTGTGTACACACTCGGAGTAGGCAAGGTGCCTGTCATTCCTCAGCCAGGCTTGGGCACTTTTTCCCCGCTACACCTCGACTGTTTTACTCCCATTTGCTTACCTTTTAGCTTAGCATCTCTGCAACTAACCCAAAACAAAAAACCCCGGGAATTCAACCCACGGCAGCACAGCAAACAGTCCTGGGCACATAGGCTATGCAAATCTGCCGAATTTTTTTACACTTAATTACTTGATTGCAGTGGGCTCACTTTTTGATTAATGCAATTTGGCAAAAGGTAATATTACACTAGTGTATTACAATTTTTAGTAATTATTCGATGTTAATATGACAGTGTTCTTGAAGAAAAATGAGAAGGAAACCATATCTCTTTTTTGTCTTCAGTTCACAGCCCTGCTCAGGAGTGGAGTCATACAAATACTTGTGTAAATAAATGTGGTTTATCTTGGGGAGAAATCTTGCTAAAAATTCCTGATTGGTCTCCTCCTGACTTCCTGTCCTTAATGCAGTACTTTAAAAATTATTGGCATTACAAAGGTGCAGAAATGATTTTACATTCCTTTTTTTTATGCTGCAGTTTATTTGATTTACAAAGTGATTTGTTCTAACAAGTACCTTTGCAGTTTAATCATAATGCCACATTGTGTGTGCTGTTTTCCAAGACCTGCGCCGTTCCTTGCCTAATGTCTTCGGCAGCCCAGCTCTACAGCTGTCTGTCTAATAGAAAGCAGAAAAGTGTAAGGCTACTTAGATTTCCTTTGCTTAAGCAATTTGATTTCCTCTGTGTTCTGCTCCATGTGAGCATCATGTTCACGTATGGCAGGACGTGGTGCTTTTAACTCGCCGTTACTCCGGCGGTCCCACGCCTGCTATTAGACACACTTACTCCAGCACGCACTTTGCGTGGCGTTGTAGGCGCTAATCAGGGCTTAGCAAACAAGGAAGGAGAGGGCCTCATTTTATGCAACTTTCAGATGAGGGATGTTGGGTTTATTTCAGTCTTTAGTATACGAGAATGTACAATTGCTCTGAAGATAAATAAAAGATTCAGCTGGATGCCACTGGAGAGCAGAGCAGCATGTCTTTGGCATTGCTTGAGTCTTATCTGATTTGGATTTGTATACCTCATGGGGAATGGCAAAATATTGGAACAGACGGCTTGATATTTCCGAAGAATATAGTGGGCTTTATTAGCACCAGTTTCACTCCCTGACTGACGGCTTTTTCAAATTTTTTATCTTATTAATCTGTGCTACTGTATGTAAATGTTATTCCTCTCTGCATAAGGGAGGCAACCAGCGATTTGTAATAAATGCTTATGAGTGCCTGAGGCTGCACTTAAACTTTAAAACATCTATTATTAAGTTGCAAAAAAACACTGTAATGGCCAATAGTGACCTCATAGGAATTTTAAACTGTGGTCTGCTCTTCTGCATTAAAAACAAAAAAATTGCCTGAAGTTAGAATTATGAGCAATGCTATTTTAACAGCTGCATTTTGATTATTAAAGTGTGTTTTACAACTGAATTACAATGCTTTTATGGACTCTAGGTATAAGATTTAAAAAGGTCATTAAACATAGTCGGTTTTGTCACAGTAGGTGTCATTGTATACAATGGACACTATACAATCTATTTTATGTCATAGTACTTAGGATTCAAAATAACACAGAGAAGCATTTTAGTTTGCTTAAGCATGTAGATTACTGTAGAGCTTTTCAGGTATTTTGACAGTTTGCAGTCCAAAATGACTACTTTCATTATTATTTTATTAATTTGACAAGAAGCCCTACAGATTTTCTGTGTATGAGCGTTCCATTTGTCTCAGAAATAATTAAAAATGCCAGCCTAGAGCAACAAGACAACAGAAACACTTCTGGCAAATCAATGCTGAGAAATGCATCTCTTGTACAGGAGCCAACTGTTTAGTCCTGAACTATTTTTACATTTTCTCAATCTGATAGAGCTTGGGCTCATTGACAGCATGTATTGACCTGCAGCGTGAGCTAGGCAAGCGCAGCACCTATACATGGATTTATCGGGTACGTCATGTGCTGGGTACTATAGGTAATGGTTGCATCCTTCAGAGCAGAGATGCAGACTGAGGCACTGCATTTTCTCCAGCAGTCAGGAGGAAACCCCGTTGCAAATGCAAACTTCAATTCTGCTGCCCTTCGCCTCATCTGTTAGACTTGGAAATACTTAAATCTTTAATTTCCCTTTCATTAATTTGTCACGGTGTTATCCTTGTGAAGAACTGAAGTACAAACAATTCACGACTCCAGGTTCCGGGTGGCTTGTATGTTAATGAGTGCAAAGGAAAAAATGATAAGTACAGAAACCTCAAAATATTTGACAAAATGTCACAAAGGATTGTATTTGCATGTAGTACCATGGGTAGGACATAATGATTAGTGTGTAGTGCTGTGCTGGCAGTACCTACTCTAGCTTATCCTGATAACATGTCGGCTGCACAGCTTTGAATATTGTATATGTTCTTTGAACATATCTATGACTAGTGGAGCTGTCATTCTAGTGAAAAGTGTGGCTGCACAACTGACAATACTGCTTTAATTTTTTTTAAAGAGGACGACTTCTAAATAATTATTATCATGCTAATAACATTTGTATTCTTTTGTGTATAATTAAGATCTGCCTGTCTAAGCATGAAATAGGGTTGAAATCTTGAATAAGTACGCTATCCTTAACCTATTTAGTAAATCAATTTTAATTTAGTATTCTTTAGGTTAAATCAACAATAGAATTGCTGTATGCAGAAAAATCCACCATTTATTGCTGCAAACCTTCTTGGAAATGTTTAATAATAAGCAAAGCTTCTGTGAAATTAAAAAATCTACCACTCTAAATGTAAGTGCAGAATTTTTTAAAAAAAGATTCAGTGATTACTGAAGTCATGTGTTGTTTTTTTTAATTACCATTAACTCTTTATTACTTAACATGAAATTGTACATGTGATTTTATCTATAAGCCCCTGTAGGTTTGTAATCCATTTTTGGAAAGGCTTTTCTTTGAGCCCTACCCCTGTTTTTTTTTTTTCAAAACATAAGGAACACAATTACCAGAGTAAAATTGAATTCCTACTCTATAGTTATATTATCATATTTGTATTTCTTATTTAAATACAGAGCAAACCAGTTGGAAGATCTTCGGGGGAGGAAACCTGATTTTTCTAAGATGGACATATGTCACTGGGGAACAGTTAGTTGCCTCAAAACTTAATCCACACCTCTCCAAATTAGGGCTCAAAGCCATTTGTGTAGCACAGTGGCTGTAGGTGACGGAGGTGTACCCATCCCTCTGTGCAGCAATTCTGACAGTAGATGAGCTGCTCATGTGCAAATCTAGCAATATCTGTTAGGAAAAATAAAAACAAATCATACAAAGCATTGTCTGGGTGCAGAGCAAGGCTGTCAGCACTGGAACTGACATACTGCGGAGGCTCACCGTGCTGTGCTTGGCATCACATTTTTACCTTTGCTTTTCAGTCCTGCTAGAAAGAGTCATCAGAAATACCTAACAAAGGACCAGGTCCTGGTTGGAAAAGTAGGAGAAGCAGGACAGAAAAATACCCTTAGCTATTATATGGAACTGTTTGACCCACAGCTGTGCAGATTCCTGAAATCCTGCTTCCCAGCCTTAGTATGGTATTGGCTGTGCAGCGCGTGAGATCTTCTCTGGCTGTAGAAGAGGTAACAGAGACTTTCCAGTCTGCATGTAATATTTCCAGACATTATTTGTTCAGATCAATGCTACTGGTGCTCCAACAGAGTTTGAAATACAGTGACAGTAGACAGCCTGTGTGTTCCCTGCCAAGCCTCACAGCTTCCCAGGTGCCATGTACAGAACCTAGGTACCTGTGCACTAGATTAGGTTCCAGAGCGTTTTCCATATATCAGTGTTTTATTTGATATTATTTATAATATTTTTTTCTACATCAGTTGGCTTTTCAAATGTTTTCTTCCTATGGCATCTCTGTTTAACATTAGGATGGAAACAACCCAGTGCTCATTAAGGACTCATTGACTGATCCTTATCCATTTTAAATTGGGGATCGCTGTGGAGCTGGAGTGATTTACAGTAGTTGAGTATTGGATTCATGATGCCTTGAGAAAACATGGGAGGAGCATGGATTGTAAGTGTGATTTTTATTATGGGGAATATTCATTGGGGACAGCCTGTCATTGCTGCTGTCTTGTTGCTGCTATTGCCAGTCATTTCTGTGGTGCTAAAATATACTTTACAGTATTTGGGAGTCTTGGATAGATAGTTAAACAGAAACAGTGGAAGTGAGGAATGTAATTTGAACACCTCACTTCTTTATGTTCCTTTATGAACCTTAGACACAACTATTATCTTATAATGACACATTTTCTTTTAAAAGCCCCCTAACAAATGTACAAAATGGGTATTTTCTAACCTGTGTAGTTTGCTTACCATTTGCCCTGGTGTTTTTGTCAAAAGACATCTTACAAAAAGGGTGTGTTAATGTGAGCATCAAATGGCTTTACTGGTTATGGCAAATAGTCTGTTTGCTTTATTTGGTCCCAGGCCGTGTGCTACAAGCTGAAGGAATTGCAGGTGGAATGGCATACACTTGTAAGTCACTTCTAAATGGATACAGAATGTGCTTCAAAACAGAGGTTCAGTTTCTAAATATAGGGAAAATGTGAAATCCCACAAAATTTTTCTCTAAGGTGAAGCAAGTGAATACTACATATACTACATATACTACTATATGGAACACAACTCGTGTTTCCACTGGGAAGGAATTGTCAGAGAACATGGCTGTGAATTAGGGGGAGAGGAAGGAGGACACCTTTTAAGGAAAACAGCATCTGGGAGGAAACATTACAATCTATAATTCAACAAACTGTTCCTCCACGAGACTTTTGAAAGTTAGGTCACTTCAGCTAGGATGAATTCAGCCCATGGTTCTCAGAGGCCCAAGAGGCTCTGGCCCTAGTAATTTCATATATTCTTCTGTCTATATTTTATGAAGTGAATGTTTGTTCTTAAAGTTTGGCAACCCTGCTTGTAAAAAAATCTGAGCCATTCTTAGTTATGATCAGAGAGAAAACCACAAGGAGTGTATCCTAGTAGGAGAAAAATGTGTGGGTCCCTGTACAATTTGCTTTATTTGTCTGCTCAGATAATACCACAAAACTTTCAGGACAGTGCCCAGCCATAGTCAGTAGTCTTTGTGGTGCCACTCCCTGCCTTTGCCCTCTGTAACACACTGCTGTTTATTTTGATTTATTCAGTATTTAAAAGCAGGCTCTCCTATTTTCTAAACACCTTTATATAACAATACAACAAGCAGTATGCATCAGCAAGCACTAGCAAATAAATAATACTTACAAAGTAATCATAGCAATAACAACCCAGACCCCCTGACCATCAGCTGCCCACTTCTTGAATTGCTTAATTAAAACAGGTAGTCGTGGCCAGACCCTGGGAAGGCTAATAAATTGGGTCTTTGAATCAGAAAGGATAAAATTCCAAAATTGAGGATTGTCTGTGTAGAATACAAAGCTAAAACAATTCCTGTTGTTTATATGAAAGGGATTCCAAGTCTTGCAGCTTTGCTGATCTTTTTTGATATGACAATAAGAAGAGAAGACATTTCCAAAGCAGCCAGGTCTTAGGCCACTTAGGCTTTAATCACGTCCCCTGATTCGCAGTGAGAAATAGCTGGTTGGATCATCTCAGAAGCATTATCCAGCCAGAGTGTTAGTGAAGAATTGTGATGTGTGAAAAATGATAATGAAAAAATTTTAAATTTTGAGCCTCTTCTCTTTTTATTGAAAAGTGATTTAAACACTGCTAATGTTTGCTTTTGGGGAAAAAAACCCCACAACAATCTAGATTCATTTACCACACTTCAAACAAAATCATTAGCACTTTTTAGATAAACTTACATTTTGGGTGACCTGAAGTTATTCTCAGGTGCAGATGGCAAATAGGTGTTTGGCTCCAGGAGCAGGGTAAATACCAGAAAGCAGCTGATGATGCTGTGATGGTACTAACAGCCCAAATAGCTGCCTTACACTCCCCTAGTGTCATTGAAGTCAGTGGAACTACACTGATCTATACCCAAGGCACTGCATATCTCTGACAGAGGTTCTGGCTGCTTGTCCAGATTGCATCAATTAATTAAATAATTAATTAATTTTATTTATGTTGACTTGCATTCAATTTGCCATTACTGTCCTCTAAAGCTCATCTACCATGCAGGGAAATTTCATGCCAATTTTCCAATTGGAGATTTGGTAAATGTGGCACTGGGTATCTGATTTTTAAACCATTTAGAAATATTTAATTAAAAGTAACTTTTAATCTAGAAAGAAGCACAATGTCATATAGCTTGGAAGGAATCCATATAACCTAGAAGATAATTCTTCTGTACTATGAGGTGGTTTTAGGTTGATGCATGGCAAGTTTTCTCATTGCTCTGTGTTGGGGAATTATTTGTTCTTTGGAAATCTTAGCTTCCATAAGAAGCTTCCTGTTCAACCCAACAATTATGCATTTCTGTGCATTATAAAAAAGTATTTTAACTAAAGAGGCTGCTGCTGACCTCTCAGCTTTGGCAGGGCTGACTTGTGGCCTTGCTTTTCCTTGTGGATCTGCCAGCACATCCAAGTTCTCTGCTTATCAAACTGGTTGGCAGCTGTGGACCTAAGGCAGCTGGGAAGGAGACAGCAACAGTGACTGTATCAATGGAAGTCAGTATTAGTCAGAGAACAGCCAGAAACACAGTAGCATCTCTTGTCCCTTGTCACTTGCAACTTTATCCACCTTCTCAAACAGGGAGTGAGTGGCATTCTCCAGCCAAGATATTTAAGAGCTGAGTAATCACAGGTGAAAAGGCAGGACTAGTCTGTGAAAACTGATGAGCATCTTTCTGTTGACCTCTGGCCTCAGACTTACCATTAGCTGCCTCATGCAGAAACACCCATGCTGAAGTGCCTGATGAACCTAGCCATGAGCAGACATACATGCTGACCAGTGCCAAACCCCATGTGCTCTGGGGAGGCAGCTTAATCAGAAGTGACAGAGGCTTGCTATAGGTCTTGGAAGACAAGCAATAGGTTCAGTATAATAGGGAAGGACAAAATGGCTCATAGCAAAAGAAATATTGTGTCCTAGAGGCTGGAGGATAAGGAAATGAGCATTTAGTTGCCTCATTGATATTTCTGAAGTTTTTCACCAAAAGTCCTTGATAGAGATATAATTTGAACCTGTATTTGCAATTTTTTTCCTATGAAACAAAGACACAGAATAGGGGAAGAGCATCTTTTTCTTGCTAAACTACTTGTTGATGAGATTACTTAACAGAATGATCCAGTGAGGTATATCTTTGTGGAAGGCTATCAACAGTCTCAGTACTTCAATAGGAACTCTGGTGAGGGTTGAGTCTGCTTAATTTTAAGCATCCCTAAATTGGGGATATGGACCTATTCATCAATAAATACTCTGTGGACAGAGAGAGAGACTCCTCCAGAGGACAGTTCAGATTTACCTACATTAAACATCTGCTCAGAATTGCCCAGTGGAAGTCAGATGTCTAAAATTAGAAGTCACTGGCCCAGGGATGGATAAGAATCAAAGCTGTATATGGGGTGGACAGCCAAATAGAAAGAGAAAATGGAAAGATTGGTTTTCAATATGATTCTGAATTTTTAAGCTGCATATTTCACTGAAGAGAGCAGGTCTCAAGGACGGGAAGTCACCATGTTAACTTTCAGACCTTCGCGTTCAGTCCTTTCTGTTACATGAATCTTGGTTACTTGAACCTTAAACACTTGGTTACCTCTGTACTGTTGTAAATTGCCAAGTGGGAATGGCATCTGCCCTACATTAAGTCCTGAATTGCACCTAGAAATCGTTTGGGAGTGTAGCAGTTGACCCTGGTCCAAGCTGGGCCAGAGGGAGTGCTGGTAACTTAAATGTAAGCAGTCTTGTCTCAGTGCCCAGGAATACTCCCTGGCACTACTAAATTTATTGCCACAGCTGGAGTCAAAGCATTGCAATAGTCCTGTGCACATAATAGAGTGGTCAGCACTGCTTCCCAGTGCAACACAGCCCTCAGCATAGACAGTACTTTAGGCATTGTGAGGGTCCTGCTGCCATCTTCCTAATCCTCCTGTGAAAATTTTCCCTCCGTTTGCTATTAGAGTGCTGATCTACTTAGCAATTGGGTGAGTTCACCAGCATGTGCCTTCTCAAGCGCCTGAATGTGGAATGAGCACAATGAACCAGCTGATCCGCGGATCCCGCACTGCCTGTCACTTTCTAGAAACCACTGGCAAGGAAACATGCACTGGAGACATTTTCTTGTTGCTGGTGAGCATGGTCTCATCTGGTGCTGCTCTCCAGCTGGATCTTCAACATGTCAAACTAGTCAAATACAGTTCTTTAAATGAGAGAAAAATGTTTCATGCCCAGAAATGAATGCAAACAGTAAATCCATTTCCCTGTGCTCCTCTCTCCCCAATTCCTAACTGCTGAATGTATTCATGAAGCTCTGAGCACATCTTTGTCTACTGACTGTATGCTGCTATTGAAACATAACTGTTGTAAAATATTTTAACCTACATGTAGAGGTACAAAGTACAGTACCTGAATTGGCTTTGGAATAAAGGAAAGGTTGCGAAATAGCTGCCAAGTGACAGCCCTCTCAGAGAAATCAGTCTGTTTTTAGAGAGTGCTGTGGAGGTATCAGACTGAAGTATATGTCCTCTTCCCTCGAAGTACACGGGGTAATGTATTAGCCTGTGATTCTGGGGAAATAAAAAACTTTTCACTTTTGGGATTCATGTTTGGACAAGGTATTTGTAAGAATGGGTGCCACAAATGGGCTATTAAAACATAAACTTTTCCTGTTACCTTGATACTGCTCTGCTGCTGGTGCCTACCCTGTGTACTTCTCCCAACATGCCCAAAGGGAACACTGGAAAAGCTTCAACTTCATTCAGTGCAATGCAGCTGATCAAGGGTAGCTTGGCTTGTAGGTAGAATGAATCCCAAAATGATAGTGAAGACAGACCAGGAGCAAACCTCCAGACTAGCCATTTAAAGGGAAGAGTCATCCTACATGGACAAAAATTAGGAAATAAAACTGAAGGTTTTGTTGAAATTCAATTTGTAAGAGATTGATAAAACCACACAGGAGTAACAAAAGGAAAAAGGAGAAGCAGCTAATGCTTGGCATGTTTTTACTTAACAACTTCTTCACCAACAGCTCAGACCTTGCAAACCTCTTGCTGGAGGAGAACTCCATTCTGTCTTCCTCTACAAATGACACTGCTCAGTCATTACTTATTTTTGGAAGCAGTGTGTCCATTTTTAAGTAGACTGTGATTGTAACAGAAAACATAACTGCTTGCAATTGCCAAGCTGGACAAAGATTGAACCTGGAGGTTTCTACGGAAGCTGTTACCACCACAGCAAGACTGACACATTCTTTTCCCCATTCAGATTAGTTAGGGATAATGACTAAGTGACTAGATGTGTTCCTTTCAAAAGGAAAGCTCATTTAACTAGGATAAAAGCACTGGGAGAAAATACTGATCTTTAAGCAGTAAATATAGAGAACACAAATTCTGTGTGCCAGATCTATAGCTGTCTTCTGTGTGGGAACCTTGTTAAGTCCTAATTTCTGTATATTTCTGTGGCGAGCCTGTGTTGCAGCTTATCTCTCAAGACAGCTGATCTCCCCTTTTCTCCTCTGACAGCTTTTAACTATATGATATTCTTTAGATCTGTAATATCTCACCCTCTGTCTTCACTGGAGACTGAATATAGAATCCTTGAAGTCAAGAGCTTCTCTGCTGTGTTTCAAGTGTGTCCTGGGACATTGTGTATGACTTTCCAGCACATGCCACTATCCTCATAATAATGGGAGGATAATAGGAGTTATACTGTATGTCTGAATAACTAGGTTATATATCTGTTTTCTTTGATTGTCTCCTGGCATCTCTCTGTCTGTCACATCTACATTTTTCCTTTGTTGTTGAAGGCGATTTCTCCTTCGATAGGCTTGACTTGTACATTAACATCTCTTAGTAGAGAACTGCAGTTTTCAGCACACTTAGTCTCTCATTGTCTGCACCTGTTTGTTTCCAGTGTAAAATTTCAGACAACCTCCTACTCTTTGTGTCATCCTCCTTTCAAATCAGAATGCCAAAAATGATCTGAAGGGCACAGGTAAAAAAAGCCTTTTTTACTTAATAATTTCTTTTTAAGTCCCTTTCCTTCTTTTTAACTTTGATATTTGTGTAAAGATATTTCGAGGTCTCATATCCTATTTTTGTTCTTTGAATATGATATTATCTTTTGTCTTTGATAATCATTGTCATTCTGATTTTCTTTAATTGTCTTCAGACAAAGTATTTGGAGAAAGGCTAGTGTTGTGGTAGGGAACTTTGTGTTTTCAGCAGAACTTTGTGGCGAGGAACTTAGGGGAATCACAGAATCATGGAATCAACCAGGTTGACCTCAAAGATCATCGAGTCCAACCCTACTCAAGTAGGGAGAAGCTGTAAGAATGACTCTTAATAATGTCTTAATTATTTTATAGTAAAACTCTCTATTTACTGGAGTTTCAAAATGTATTTGAGAGGAGCGCTCTTGCTAAGAGGACTTGAAGCCTAAATAAATAAGACAAGCAGAAGGCAGGCATCATCTAAGCAAAATATAAAGACTATATGTCATGCTAACTGCTTTAAGTAGGGAGAAGCTGTAAGAATGACTCTTAATAATGTCTTAATTATTTTATAGTAAAACTCTCTATTTACTGGAGTTTCAAAATGTATTTGAGAGGAGCGCTCTTGCTAAGAGGACTTGAAGCCTAAATAAATAAGACAAGCAGAAGGCAGGCATCATCTAAGCAAAATATAAAGACTATATGTCATGCTAACTGCTTTTAATCCCCGAAC
>NW_008677966.1:26693-35667 GCF_000695815.1 Acanthisitta chloris | reverse complement strand
AGAGAACATATTGCAAACAATATGCTGTGGTATTACTTCCCATATTTGCTTATGTGAAATCATATAAAGAAGAGAGAAGGGAGAAGTAAGTTCTTTTTCTGTCTGCTCCATCCATCCTGCCACCCCACTCGAGTGTGTGAAGGAGAAGCTGCAGTGTGTGCAGGGCAGTGCCAGTGGCCCCCTCCATCCGAGTGTTTGGTGTTCGTCCAACACCTAGCAATTAGAGATGAGGGAAGACAGCCTCTCAAAGTTAGGTCTGACATTTAAACACCAGGAGGGGTGCAGGTGATGCAACACAGTCCATGGGATTGTGGTTCTGCCCAGTAAGAACATGTCTAGCCAGGGGAAGAAGGGGGAATTCAGATTTTCTAACCGAGATGTGCAGTGCACTTAGGGAACTACAGTGTCTCCATAGGCAGTGAAAATCTCTTTGTTTTCTTAAGAAGAAAGTAAAATGCCAAGCTGCAGTGTTGCTGGCCAATGTATTTAAATACACTAAAAGGCATTGATATCTCTGAGGAGTCTCTAAGGTATATTTGATCTATTACTTTGCATGCACTATGAAATAATAAATAACCCAACAGATACAATGCTGCATGACAAATTTGAAAGTATTTTCACTTAATCTCTGCCTTGATGAGACACTAATCTGTCTTTTAAAACATTTTCAAAGGTGTCCTCACAGACCTATCAGAATTAATGGTGTATTCCATTGCACTCTGGATTGTTGAAAACACAATAGCACATTATTGCCTAGTACTATAGATACTATCACCTTGTACTATAGACACTTAGCAGGTAAATACAGTGGGCAGCAAGCAGTGGGATAAATATATCTCTTGCCTCACAGAAATCGTCCCTCAGAAGTCAGTGGAATGAGACAAGTGTACTTGACTTCATACAGCAATAGTACATCTCTTGGAAAAGTAAAGCATAGCTATCCGCTCTGCAACTAGCTGTAAATAACACTCAATAAGGTAATGTCTGTACAGTGTTTTGAAAATGTAAAATTACTGCTTGTTCATGTGACACTCTTCAAGGTGGTATTTATTGCCTCAGTCATCAGCAGCTATTACCCTTATGATGCAGGGAAAAACTAAAGCCTGTTATAATCAGGTTTCAAAGGTACGAAATAAAACAGCATAGTGTAAAAGGCTGCTTAAATTTTATGGCTAATTCTTTTCTACAGTCCTACCCCTTTGTGAAGCCTCCACACAGGAGAAACAAGTGCTAAGTGCCTCTGAAAATAAAGATTTGAATGGTGTTCTCATAATATGCGTTGGTGGAGTTTTGGTGAAAATTGTTCACAGTAACAGATCATTTCAGAGATGTCAGGTGCTTCCCTGCTCTTGGATTAATCCTTTATCAAACTCCACCTTTTATTCCCCATTTGATCAAATCCCTGTTTTATTTTTAGCATTTAGACCTCTGGTTTCAACTGGTAATATAAATTGAGAGGTATCAAACACAAACGAAATAGTCATGTTGATTCAGCATTTATCAAATCCTTGTTGTTCTCCTAGGATGGATCTTTTCCAAATGTTTGCTTCTGGTCACCCTCTTCCAGTGAATTTCCAAGTTTCAAGTCTTACAAGCATCTTTAGGGGAGAGTTTCAGCTGACAGTCTGCTTACATAAGCAAAAGCCAAAATTTTGCAAATCATCTTTGAATGTATCATACTTAGGCTTTACTTTTTCAATGGATGGAAAAAAGGAAAGATTCTATAAATGTTCCTAGTAATGCTGCCCAAAGTGTACCTTATGTACAGTACAGCAGCTCTCCACAGAAGCTGCAATTTGAATTTGAAAAGAATTTGAAAATTATGTTGACAATTTGCATTCCCCAAAAGTACTTCAGCTGTTATTTCTACATTTTCATGGCTTTCGAGAGGTTCTAGAGGTAAATTTCCTTCTTTCACCTCAAACCTTTTCACTGAGTGCTCAGACATATTTAGGTATTTAGCCCTTCCAATCCAATCCAATTTATTAACTGTACAGTGCCTTCTTTCATCATTTACCAGTAAAAGTAATGACATAGGGTGAAGGTTAGAACTACAACAGGAATGAGAGAAAAAGGGGCACAAGGCATTACTATCTCCCACTACGTAGCTCTGCAGATTCTATTACAAGGCTTTAGTATATTGGGGAGCTTTAGGTTTAAGTATAGTTCTTCTGTATAATCATTCGGGGATGATTCAGAAGGCCGAATCCCTTCTTCTAAAAATCAGAATGTTAATTTTCACTTTTCAGCTTTTTCCCCCCAAGCCTTTTGGAACCAGTACCTTAAAAGCAAAGAAGAACTATGCCTAAAGACAGGAATGAAGCTTCTTCTCACAATGCGTTTTCAATGGTGTATAGAAGAGGTTGGTTGGTGCATCTCTAGGGGCAACTCATTCTCTTCTTGTGTTTTAGCAATGCAGGTGAAAGAACTTTACTTTCTCCTGCTAATTATGTGGAGACATGTTTCATCAGCAGAGCAGGAGGTAGGAAGTGCTGAGCTGCAGGTGGGACTGTGCCACTGCTCCCGGATTGTCATTAATGTAAAGCAGGTGGCATGATTACAGCTAGCGAGAGCTGCGCTCTGGCAGGTGGCATTTAGGCTCTTGGACTCTGGATGAGCACAGACTGTTCTTTCTGTTTCCTTTCTTCTCTCTGTCTTAGAGTGTTGAAATGTGGAAGATCTACAACCTGTAGGATAAGGGAAAGGTGGGTCTGAGTTCAGTAGCACAGGGAAGGCTCTCTCCAGCATCACAACCACATGGCCGCAAAAGGGTGGTGCTCAGATAGAGCTGTGAGAGAAAACCAGCTGATAAGAGCACTCACTCTGTCCAGCCTGATGGTAGGTCCATTCCTCCTTCAGAGGGGTGATGAGAAGAATCATTACTACATCAGTTAGGGTTTTTGTTCCTATCTTGAGCTGAAGCCAACTTCCCTCAGGCTTAATTCAACATTTAGTAGTGCTGGAAACACCAAAGAGTGAAAGAGAGAGGGTGGAGGAAATGTAGCTGCTTCTGTGCCTGAAGTGATGCAGATCCTTGTGTGTTCTGTGAAAGAGGAGGTGCTGCATGCTTTCTCTAGTTTTGTTTTTATGTTGTACTGCTGATAATAACAAGAAAAGAAATTATATGAGTCTGAAATGATACCATGTTTTTGCTATTGGTTCTTGCTTTTGACGCTGCTCCTTCGAATAATACTTTTCCCGTTAGAAGCAGGAAATGAGCCCAATTTTGGTTTTGTTTTTTAATTTTAAATGAGAATTGTAAATATAAGGTATTTCTGCAATCCTTAGAATACATCCTTCATTTTCTTCAGTTAGTGCCAAAATGTAAGAGCAATATTTTATAAAAGCTGGCCCTGACTTATCCTGTCTCTTTTGTTCTTTACTAAATGAGGGAAGAAAAAGACACTTTATTTAAACAAAAGATAAGATGGATGTATAATAAAAAGGAATTATGAAAAAAAAAACCCTAAAGCTGGTAGTGTTCTTTGTTTTCCTAGGCAAGCATTTGATTTAAAGTAATTTTAGCCAAATATTTTTATTCTTGTTCATTGTTGTTTTTGTAAGCTGTAATTCAAGTGTTATGAAATCTAATTATACAAGAAAGATTTGTCTAAATTCAAAGCAAAATCCCAAACATAATAATAAAATTGCTATACATCCCCAGCTCAGCTCCTGTGAATATTAGTTCTCTGTTCAAAGACTCTCCATAGGATTCAATTTTGACCTAGAAGAAGGTGGCAAAATGTATCATCTTGTAGTGATAAAACAATATGAGTACAAATGGACTCAATCCAGTTCTGATGTAAGTTGTAAACAATTAAAAGTACATGAGCCGCAATGCCCAAAGCTGATAGCTGAGGACATTACTGCACGCTTGGGGTAACTCTGGGAACCAGAAAAACAATTGTTTCACAATAGGACATAAAAGCAACAGAAAATATTTGTCTCCACAGAGTAGTGCGCAGTCTTGCAGGGCCGTGTCATGCAGAGGATTTTTCAGCAAGCTGGCATGAGCGTGAGTGATGCATAATGGCAGCAGGGAATGGATTTCTGAATAGATTAGTAGGTGACGTCATGAAAAAAGGACTATTTATCACCATAATTTAACACAAGATGCAACACAATGGCTTGATGGATGCATTTTATGGTTTTCAGCCAATCATAATAATGGATCTATTGACTAAAGTTTTAGATGCCCTTTATATACCCTTCATGGATAAAAAAAGAACAGCAGAAACAGGGACTCATGAGGCTGAGAATATGTCAGAAAATACTTGCCAGGAATATTCTCAAAATTCAGGCCTTCTGAGTAGCAGTCTTTTGACCTAAAGCTTCCCCAATTATTTTTTTAAATCCCTAAAAGCTAATTAGGCTCCACAAAAATATTTCAATTGAACATTGGAGTGATAGTAACTTAGGCAGGAAACAAAGCTGAAATTTCTATTTTTGCTTCCTTGTTGTGATGTTGTGTTGGTAACTTTCGTAGTGCCAGGTGGGTGTTAATGTTGGACATGTCTGTGTTGTGCAGCAGTTTCGGCACTGAGGTAGGAGCAAGGAAGGAGAGGGATTCTCTGCTATTACAGCTTTAATATTAGACCATTGATAGAGAACAATAAAAAGCCCATAGTGTAGGCACCAAGCCCCTGGCCTCTTCCTTCTCCCTGGAATGCCTTATCCCCTCAGTAGCTACCTTTTTGGTCTCCTCTGCTAACTTTTCTTTCAGGGACCTTTTTTACTTTGCTGTTACCCAGTTGCCCAATAGGAGGGAAGATAGGGACTGTCCCTTCTCAGCTTGATGGTTACAGCAGCTTCCTGGGAGCTGGGAGATGAAAGTTGAAATTCATTTAGGATGAGGAGGGCTTAGTAAGTTCCCAAAGGGAGTGGAAAATCTAACTAGCAGAAGATGTCTCCTTAGGGAGGTACTTTGATTTGGGAGAGTATAAGGGAGCTAAACAGAGGATCATCCTCCTTGGACCAAAAGCTTAATTTCTGTATACTGGAAAGCCTCCTGGATTTTACCTCTCAACATGGGCATGTTTGTATCTCTTTCAGGCAAAACACTGAAATGCATGAGATCCTGTTTGAGTGTTTTGCCTAACATGGATAGCAAGCGTACAGAACCAAGACACATGTGGGCCGAGGTTTCAAGCAAAGATAGAAACAGCTTTTGGGATTTCACGTGAAGTAAGAATATGTTTCCAGATAACTCTGGGAATTGATTTAAAATTTTAAGTGCCAGCCCATCTCTGATGTATGCCTACGGCATGAAAATCCACCTGATTCTTCATCTCCAGATACTGAGCTTCCACAAAGGGGTGATCAAAAAAACACGTAGGCTAACAGCTCCATAGCTTCTTTCAAGCTGGATGGATGGAAGAGATTTTCTGAACATTATTGTGGCTATTACTGGGCTCTCTTGACTGTGGGAATTTAATTGAGTTTCTGGACACTGGCATGTTGTATCGTCTTGTTAATTTTTTTTTTTATGTTTGGACTTCATGGAAATGTCTGAAATACCTAAAACTGTGGGTTCTTAAGCCATGCTTTCTGCTTTCCTCCTTTCTATACACGAGGAATAAAATTTTTTAACCACAATGTTTTGGAGATACATATAAAAAAAGCAAAGAGAACAACAGAAAAGGCCAAAAAGAGAGGTGTGTGTTTGTGAGCTAGAAGGTGTACATTTACTTCATAAGGGCTAGGGTCAACCTAAATAGGTTTTTCTCTCTTCTGGAGTGAGTCTGTAACCAGGAGGAGTGTGAAAGACCCCAGGAGTTTTGTTAGTCCCTCCATTTGGAGAACCTGGGAAACAGGTTGAGAAGAAGAAATTACCACAGGGAGAAATGTAGGTTTTTTCACATGACAGAACAGTACAAACCACTTGTTCAGCTGAACCTTAAAAATCTCTCCACTAAGCTGATGGAATACTGGAAGACTGAACTTCCTATTTAATTTTATATAAACTAGCCTAAAAAATGACTTCAAGCTGACTAGGATTTAATTTTCAGTGCTAACCTTCAATTAATTTGTAACTTTCTTGGCACCCAGTTTGCTGGAAATGGCTGTAATTATGTTGTTTTCTGAACGGTGCATTCATTCAGGCCATACTCTCTAAGACTATTTATACAGCTGGGAAAAAATAATGGTATTTAGGGGGATGGGGGAATGCTAATAGGAAACTTATTGAAAAAATCCAAATTATCGATTTTGAAAAAGTATCTTATTAACTCGCATTTGATATTTTAAAGGGAATGTTTAGTTCTTAAGAGAATTTGGGATAATTTTGTTGTCTTTAACAAGAAATGCATGGTCAGCTTCCCTATGGCTGCCTTCTATGCATGTTTGAGGCTGGCACAATTATATACTTGCTGCAAAACCCCACGTTGCTCTTCTGTGTGGGGTTTTATAATGATAGTGTTGTTTCTTAATTGATCTGCATAGCAGGGTCCAATTGCTGTTAGAGGAGAATTATTCTGAAATCTGAGAGGATGAGAACATGCAGGGCAAATATGTTACCTTCTTTTTAAAACACAAAAAATCCCCCACTCCCCAAACCTTTTAAAATATTGTGCTGTTTTAATGTATAATAAGTTCTATGTTTGCCTGTATTGTAAAATACCTTGTGTTTTCAGATTTAAAAGATTTACTTCATTTTTTTCTCCTCATTTTCTATAAGCTTAAAAGCTACCGAGGTTTTTGAGCATTTCTTTTAGTGGGTTTGGCATTCAAGTTGTTCATATGTATCTTGTCTCCTCTTGTCTTCAAACCAGAGGATGATCCCTGCTGCTGTTTATCTCTCTTGGAGTGTTTCCTAGCTGAAGGTGCAGTTTATGAGGATGACGGTTGGGTTTTATTTCCAGACATGTATTTGACATGTGTTTAAAGGCAGTAATTTTGCATGTAGCCCTAACAACCATAGTTTAGAACCAGAACTAATATGAAAACTTAAAACTGTCCTTAGGTTTTGAAGAGCTTCTTTTTTTTAGCTTTTGGGTGACTGCTTTGATGCTTCTGCCCGCCCCCATTTCCTATGGGCCAGATAGTGATTGCCCAAAGCTTTAGTGGAACCTCTGGGCTCCTCACTCAGGGACTCTTGCTGGAAATAGTTGGTCACTACAGGTTTCTGACCCATGTTCCCATAGTCCAACAGGAGCGTCCAAAGGGACTTTTGAGCCTACAGCTGTAATTCATTCTCATTGTATCTCGACAGGTGTAGTGGACTGGCATGTATTTGCCTCAGAGATCAAGTACGTTCCTCAAATTTCCAAGACCACAGCAGTGTACACACACAGTGCAGATGTACAGAGTTGTTCAGGTTATCAGGTGCAAGACACGGTCTCTTTGGGTGATGAGCAATGAAAACTGTTGCCATAAGACAGAAGCCAAGCCTGAGTGGGTCTAAACGGCACATTTTCAGGATGGCCTCATTGAGCTGGGGTAATCCATGTCTTTCTTGCACCAGGGATCCCAAAACTGGGCAGAACACCCAGGTGTGTCTCACCGGTGTCGAGCAGTGGGAAGAGATCAGCTCCCTTGGCCTGCTGGTGATGCTCTGCCTCAAGCAGCCTGGGATGCCATTGGGTGTGAGTCAATACTCAGGTGCCAGATGATGGACAGTAATGAATTCAGGTGGATATTGGACTTGGTTGTTTCTTATTTCATATTTGGTTTACTGTAGCATCAGTCAATCAATCAGAAGTTATTAACGTGTATCTGAGTAAGCTGATCTCCTAGAGAGCACGTTTACCTCTTCTTAATCCTTTAAATATTTTATTTCGACTTTCTCAAGTAGCTATGTAAGTGGTGGAAGGGGAAGAGAAAATCTGCCAAACAACAACAAATTTTCCTCTTTTTTAGGAGATTTCTACCTGTAGATTTATGATAGAAGTATTTCTTCCCTTGAACATGAAGTTTTTTACTCTCCCTATCTGGAGTTTTGTGGGGTTTTGTGGGTTCACATATTTTGTGCAAGGTTAGAACTGGAGTACAGTGTGCTTGCCTCACACTGCTGATGTTCACGTTGTTTCTTAAAATTACTCTTTGACTTATTCATGTCATTTGTCTTCAGAAAGGAAGTTCATTGTTTATAAAACCACAATAGTTGGAATGAAAGAGCCTGAAAGATTATATTGGTCTGACGTGTACCTTTATATGTGGGGAACATAATTACCTTTGAAAGAAACAGAAACATTTTAGGATGGCTCCTGCTACATGAGTATGAAATTGTAGAGGTGTTAAATTTATTATCTTTTTTCCTGATTGAGGAAACTTAGTTTTGAACAGAAACTGAACCACTAGAATAAATATTTGTCACACAGCAGAGTCAGTGAGTAGCTAACAGTGCCGTGGATGGTACAGATTCCTACTTTTCTTTTTCCTGTATTCCAGGCTACTTGTCGCATTACATGGGTGAAAGGGTGAAGCTGTGGACCATTGAGCACTGATTCCTCTCCATACCACAATTACAGAGACACCTGTGCTAAATAACATTGTGCTGTTCTACTTGGAAAATTACAGGGCTTGGTCCCGCTCTAAGATGCACAGATGTCCGTCCCCTCCCTTCACAAGCAGCCCTTGTACCTGAGCCACCCACTCCCAAACACCTCCTGCACAGCTCAGCTCTCCCCCTTTCTAAGAGATACTGCAGACCTTATAACTCAACATCCATGTAATTCCTTGATTAGTATCATAAGAATTCCTTCAAATACTTCTGTTCCTCATGGCAAGTGTGATTTTGACTAAAAACACGTGCACCTCCCCTTCACAAGCAGCCCTTGTACCTGAGCCACCCACTCCCAAACACCTCCTGCACAGCTCAGCTCTCCCCCTTTCTAAGAGATACTGCAGACCTTATAACTCAACATCCATGTAATTCCTTGATTAGTATCATAAGAATTCCTTCAAATACTTCTGTTCCTCATGGCAAGTGTGATTTTGACTAAAAACACGTGCACCTCCCCTTTCTCAGGTCTCA
>NW_008677966.1:13273-26677 GCF_000695815.1 Acanthisitta chloris | reverse complement strand
TCTTTGCAGTTTGCCTGCTTTAGCACTGCTCAACTCTGTGCCTGTTGTTTCAGGCTGTTACTCAAATTACACTTATTCTAGTTATTATTTCCATCATTTAGTATGAATTTTACAGTGATGTTGTTTTTATGCTTCCTTTACCCTGCCACATGTGTTAACTACACAGAAACTGTTCTTCTTGTGGAAGAAATTACATACCAAAACTACCGAGTAAAAATCTTGGTTTATGGCACTTATAAAATTAATGCCAAAAACGTATGGTAAAGCTTGATTTTTTGATATTAATGGCTGGTTATTTAACATGTTATACTCTTGTAGTTTCTAGAAAACAGCACTTCAGGTATGATGTCAAATTCCCACCCAAGAATTCAAAAGTTTAAGGAGTTGTTAAGTAAAGACAAAGCACATGGGTTAATAACACCTGAAATCAATGGGAAGTGGAATAAATACCTGGAGTTTTAATTTTTTATTCTTTTACGATGAGCCAAATCCAATGTATAGTGTACTGTGTTGTGCATAGCTGGGACATGGCAGCAAGAACACCCATTACTCACCATCAGCCAAGATGTAAAACCTCTCCTTCAGGAAGAAGACTGCTCCACAGATGTATTGCTCCACCTCTCTCTCTGGATGGGATATAGACATGGACTGATTCTCAGCTTTACCTTTGTGGCTTTTTGTTGTGTTAATAGGCGTTTTCTTTGCAATTCCCTCTCTCCCTGTGGCTGTGCAACAAGACAGAATTCACATGCTGATAATCTTGATCCATACTAACAACTGTAATGCCTTTTGATTGAGGGGATAGACTTACAGAAACCAAGGAGAAGAAAGCCAGAGGCATTGTAGACATAAATTAGAGGAACATGAAAACAAAAATGTTTCAGTAAATGCATTAAAAATAATAAGTATTTTGGGTGCCTCTAAGAAAAGGTGAAAATCAAATACATAGATTGTACCATTTCATACATTGGTATACCAAGAACACCTCATCATTTTATGCAATTTGTGATATGATATTTAGCATGGATTCTGATTAGGAAAACCTTAATTAGCTGTAATTGTGGGTATTACTGTCCCTCAGCTGTGGTGCAGGGCTCTGTGGTTGGTCTAAGAGGCTTGTAGTGTGAAGTCTGGAAAACCACAGCCACTAGAAGAAATGTAGTGATTTGTTAAGTATATCACCCTTAAGCAGTTAATGTTTTAGGGGTGTTATCTATACTGTTTATCATATTCCTGAACCTTTAACTCCTCAGTCCAAAGGAACTGGCTAACCTCAGAGAGAGAGAGAGGGAGATACAGAACTTATAATGAATGTATTAGAAAAATTTCTAAGAGGCCTTGACATAGCTTGCAGAGATATATATGAGAGTGTCTAACTGGAGATAGAGGGAAAGGGTTTTTATGGAGGTCAGAAACCTATGTCTGGCTTTGCTGGGTGATACAGTATTCATTTTTACTTCTGTCATTGTTCCAGGACTAAATATTTCTTGTCTTATACCTCAGACTGGCTAATTATGGAATAAAAGAAGCAATAAACTGTTTGAATCAGTTCATTTGTGTGAAGCTGGAAAAAAAGCCCAACTGAACTAGATTAGAGGACAAGTGCAGTCATCAAAGTAGCTTCATAAATGCAATTTAATATGGGAAGCTCATCTCTACATATTATCTGCCCATGTGTATACAAGCAGAGGTATTGTTCCATGGGTACAACACATCAATCATTTCAGTTCACTTAGGATCAAGGACTGTTCTCCACTTCCCAGACCAAATGGTGCAAAGTGACTTATGTTCCCACTGATCATGAGGTTTTTGCTGCAGACTGTTCACGGCCACGTTGCATAACATCTGACCCTCTGTGGCTACACGGCATGGCTGTAGCCAGTGTTCTCTGTTAAAACACTATAAAATAATGTGGTTCAAGTCACTAGAGCAGCATTTTTTATAGCCTGACCCTGAGGACAGCTCTAATATGTTTTGGGGCATAAAATGAGGCTGTGTGAATTGATGGTGCAAAGCCTACTGAGATGGCTTTGAGGGCTCCTTAGGCTTAAAAAGGCCAAGCAAGTCTTCGTTCACCTAATCTCTGTAATGGCAGTGGTCCTGCTCTGTACTCTAACCCAAACCTGGAAAGTTTTTGACTGAAGGGAGCACTCTTCAAAAAAAAACACCAGGAGTGAACAGTGTACAATGTAGGCAAGCCTGGGAGTGACACTGAGTCGTGGAATTAAGGTATTTAGCACTTTAAAAGTCTTTTCAGGAAAAAAACCCTCTGATGTGGGTGGCCCTTTCCGTGCAGAAAATGTTTTAATCCTTCTGTTTTTTGGGTTTTTTTGTTGTTGTTGGTTTTGGTTTTTTTGGTGCTCATACAGGCTTTCTGTCATTCACAGAGAATCAATCGAAGTGTCTTTTCTCTGTGATGTGGTAGTTTTTGGAGATACATGCATTTTAAACAAAAGAAAACATAAGTACAGGCGAGACTGTCATCAGTTTAAAGTATTGCGTAAGTGGTTAAATTTAATCACAAAGAGACAACCAGCTAATGGTTTTAGTGGAATTCATAAAATCCCATAAAACACAAAAGTTAAATTTTGTCATATAATGTGAATCAGTTATAGGAACCAGCACAGCTTCCTTTTTCCCCCTGAATAAATTCTAAACAGTCCTTAGAAAATGAATTACCAGTCTGCAAATCAGAATGACATATTTTTCAGCTATAAAACTAAAACTATTTTCAGACCACTTAGCTGAAAAATAAGAAAAACAAAAAAAGACAGCAACTTTGTTGTTCCTGTGTACTGTCAATAGTCTTGGATGCTTGGTTGTGCCTTCATTTTAGCAGTTTGACCTTCTTTAGATCAACCCGAATCCAATCGACAGACCTCCCTCACAATTTCCCCACCCCATCACAGAAAGCGCATACCTGCATGAGTGTATCCAGCTGGAGATGTGCCAATAGAAGTAATTATGTGATGAAACTATTTAACTTTGACTAAAATACTCTCACCAGGTTCTTTCAAACCGTGTGTCTTATATCTTGTCGAGGCAATTTTATATCGTGCCTTTAAAGTACAGTAATGGCCACTTGCATTGACAGAATCCTCGTAAAAGAAGAAGACCGAGACCTTGCTCATGAAGTGCTATTGATTTTCTGAGTTCCTGCTAGAGTTGCCAAAGATACAACACTGTTGTTAGGGAGAGAAGACACTTTGGCCTTCAATATCACAGGAGGGTTCCTGTGTAAGCACGGGCGTCAATGGTTTTCAGTGATAAATAATGCATTTTGGTGATAACTGCCCATATTATTTTGTCAGTTTTATATGACTCAGCATTTGCTCTTGCCAAGCATTGCTTTAATGTCCCCAGTGGCTGCTGAAGTTTGAGCCAATTGTAAGAGCTGTTTATATTTTAAAGGTCCACTTGCATCATGGCAAAAAGCTAAAGTTTCTGTTTATTTCAGGCACTAATTGGTTTAGAGCAGTAGGAAAACTACAGACACCTCAACATTACTCACTGTGGTATTTTCAAAGGTAGGGGTTGGGAATTGGAGTTAAATACCCTATTCTGTACGTATTCCCAGTGTTCCTTGGTGGTAGAATCTCTGCCCACACATCTTGTCTTGTGTTCTTAGCAATATATCAGGACTACCAGTAGTATGCTCACACCAACTGGCAAGCTGCCTTTGCAGAGCTTGGTCTTAACGCTGCAAATCCTACTGGGATCCTCTAAAACAAAAACTTTAACTTGTAGGAATTGCAATTAAATCTTAACCAATTGTGCTTTTGTGACTATCACATTATTGTAGCCAATAGATAATTATTATTTATCAGTAGGGGCTGGGTAGGAAAATTATAGCTATGATAATTAGGCTTTGATGACATTAACCAATTAATATAATTTTATGTTTTCCATTTTGAGATTTAGGCAAGGTTGCCTTTATTTTCACTTCTGTTCCAATGTTTGAGTCAGTTTAGTCCTTCAGAGAGGGTTGATATTGAGTACTGTGGAGGGTGCCACCCACCTTTTGGGTTTGCATTTTTTTTTGTTTCATTCAAACAGTTGCAAATTTCATTTGATGCCTCCTGGATCTCTTTAAAAGATGTTTCCTTTGTGCTTTGATGCTGTCTCTACAGCACTCATAGTTTTACAAACCTCCACTATATCCCATGGCAATCAGCTTGTTCACAGGCTGAAAGGCCATAGTAAAGGAAATCAGGCAGGGAGAGACCTGTAGCTTTGAAGGCATCATTATACAGATGTTCATGTCCATGCAGATTGAGTGTCCACTCTCTTTTCCTTTATGCCTATGACACTTTAGAAGAGGAAGGCCAGTGAAAAGCCAGAAAGCAGTTGCACAGCACTCTCAAGAAGTTGCTTTTGAAGACATATTTTTGTTATTGGTAGTTGTTTTGTTCTTTTCTGGTTTAGGGTAGAGAAGGATTGTGATGTGCTTATGTATGAGAAGAATCTGGATGAATGCAGTAACTAGTTATATGGTAGGGTTCTTTTCCTTTGAGGCTTAATGTAAAAGGGATAATGTTGGAAAATCACTATGAATGAGTTTACAAAAAAGTTTCTGAAAGCTCTCAAAAGACCTTTGTCATCATTTAAGGAACTAGAAGAGCATCATTTCCTCCAGTCTTAAACCCACAATATGCTTTTCTGCAACAGGTGTATTTTCTTCCCTGAGAGAATGCACACTCTTAAGAAGTTAACACTAAGGTAGTGGCAGTAGATTGCACATAACAGAGGGGTGGTGAGGAAAACTAGATTTGTCTTGTTAATTGTGATTTTAATACTTCTTTCCCTTGTCTCAAAAGATTTCTTGTTTCTTCTTTTCTGTGTTTAAACAGCATAAGGCAGCAGTGCTCTTTATTGGCATGTGTGTTTGCCATTTGCCAACCATCTTTGAAAGCAAAACTGTAACCAGATTTACTTTTGACAGCAAAGAATATTTTGGCCCATTTTACTGCCTGCAGGATGCATAGAAAGTTTTAAATTAATGACAACGAATGAAGAGAAAAGGAAATCAAAGAGCCATTTATTCCTTTAGAAAGAGACTTATTTCCCCTCACATTTCGGTATTTTCTACCTGCTTTGTCTGAGAAAAGATTTTAAAATGTTACAAGCACCAAGAATTTCCCTGTTCTTTTGCACATATTCAGTGTGCATCTGAATATGATTAATTGGACATTTGTCTTCACTGCTCTATGTATGCTAAAACTTAAGAGTTTCGGTAATTAAACTTGCAGTGCAATCTTGGGTCATATTATGCTATATTATCCTTTTAACTTTATTGTGATTGATTTGTGTCAGCTTTAACTATACTCACTAGGAAGTCAATATATAAAGATCAATGGGTTTTTATTTCTCCTGGCTCTTTATTAGAAAGAATAGATTGGTTAAATAACACAAGTAGTAGTGATGACATGGCTTCCCTCAACATTTTCTACTCCGAAACAGGTGAAATATTTTTCAAAATGTCATTAGAACAGCCATACTTGTGTTTTCTTGTTATTTGCTATTTCTTTGTAGTTGATGCTTTGAACTCCCCAAACTTAAAGAAACACACAACACAGATGTTCTCCCTGCATAAAACTTCCCACTGCTTTGCACCAAGGACCTCTTGCTGGCAAGATGAATCTCTAGCACCATGTGCATTTTTCTACTTATTTCCCATATGGAGTATCTATTGATCTAACTGAACAGGATTTGTGCCTCTGGGCAATGGGGATGTACCCCAACAAACAGGTATGCTTCTACACTCCTGGTCATCTCCTGCTGGCTGGATTTAGACCTGGAAAATGCAACTGAGTCCCTTCTCTGGAACAGAGGAAACTGACCCTATCAACTGTTCACCAGTGAAATGACAGCATTTGTTTGATTTGCATCTGCTCACTGTCTTGAGTGACCACAGAAATCTGTGATAGCATTGTGCCTTAGCAGGTTTGTGTTATAAGAGCTTCTTCAATAGGAAAAAATACACAAGAAATACCAAAAGTAAAACGTGGAGTCACCCAGAAGTTGAGCATGTTGTGGACAATTTAGGATCACAGCCCTCATTCTGTAGGCAGGTCTCATGGCTGGCTCTGAGCTAACACACTGCTGTTGAGTTCCCACTGACAGCAGTATGAGATCTCTGCGTCTAAGCAGAAAAGCATACTGAAGCTCAGATCCATCATGCAGCTCTGAGAGGAAAATTTTATCCCCACAGAGTATGTACAGTAACATACTAATGCAAAATTCACTAGGAAGTAGGTCGAAGTGTCAGACCAGTTATTATCAGTAACCTGTTTCTCATAAAAACATAGTGGAGAAAACCCATCTTGTTCCTAAGATTTATAGCAACTTGACTCCATATGACAAGTGATTGAAAGCTTCCCTGCCATGCATATTACACTTTGGGTGGTGACCCCTCAGTATATATCTCCATTTAAGTCCTTCAGTACTGTGCTGAATGGAAGCAGAGTGGCCAGATGCTGTAAGCTTCTTTTTTAATGAAAATCTTTCATCTGGACATTTAGCACAAAGTGCATTCATAAGATTACTTGAGTGCCCTGTCCTTGAACATGAATACAAGCATTGAAAAGGATCAAAAATCAAGTCTCAGCTAAGAACAGACAGTACATTCTCAAGCCACAGTATTACGTGTCCTGAGGAGCAGGAGTCCCGTCTCTTTGCCACACTGCATCCATTCAGAATTCTGTTCTGACATCTAAACTAAGCAGCTTTTAGAAATAACTTGTATCTATTTGCCAATGGGTTTATGATCCATGTTTATATAGGTTATAAATCCTTTTCAGGAATTATATAGAGGCACCTTGCTTTCCTCTTCTAAGCTATTTGTTTTGCTGTTACTTTAGTTACTATTTTTTGTGCCCAGAATATTGCTGGACTGCCCGTCTCCCCACAGCAGGTCCTGTTCAGCCACCTCAGGTGTGTGCACTGTAAAACACAAGGGTTGGAGCTAACACAGTCAGCTTTGCAGAACATGCATCTAGTGATAACGTTACAGTCCAGAGACAGTCTGTGTCGCCTTGAGAGCAGGCTCCAGTCTTTGAACGTTTTTGTTTGGGGCACAAACAACAGCCTTTCTGATGGTAATTGCTGCCACAGAGACCCACTGTAAGCACTGAGCAGCCTCTGCCCAGGGAGGCAGGTTTGGCGGATCACTTTCCTCACGTCTCTGTACCACTCGGGCTGCTGCGTCTGTATTTCCTCCTCACATGTCATCCATCACTCCGGTCCCAGTACACCTTCTTCATGGTTTCTGATGCAAAGGTAACTCCAGCTTAAATTAGGTCTGTGATTTTCCTCTGCTCCCTTATTGTGCATAATCTTTTCCTTCTTCTTTTTCCCCTCTTGAAGCCTCCTGAGAGGTTTCTCCTGGGCATGCTGCATCTAAAATCTTGATTCTGCACAAGTCAAACTGCTAGACTTCATGTTGGCACAACCAAGACTCTTGATCTGAGCATCTCTCAGTTTGAAAAGAGGCTCTCCTGTGCCTGCCTGGCACACAGGGAGCCTCTCTAGCATATGCCATCTCAGCCTCAGGTGCTGGCAGAGTTTGAATCCTCATCTCAACTTCATGGTCTCATGGTTAATCCATAAGGTTTGAAAAATGTTTCTGAGGTTTATTAGAAAACCCTCTGAATTAATTCTGTCTTTGTGTGGTCAGCCTGTGAGGCTGAGGCATCCCTGAACCAAAGAGCAAATTACGGAAATTCTTAATTGAGGCATAAAAATGCAATACCCAAATCTTAGAGCAACAAAATTACTGCTTTTAAAACCTTAATACATTTTACTTCTATTATTGAAGCAAAACTGTAAAAACACAATATAGATTAATTCTATGATTTTTATAGCCACAATTTTATGATAAGTTTTTATATTTTAATAGATAAGGAAGTTATTTAAATTCTGTGGGCCTCCTCTTGTAGCCTTCATTCAGGTACGTCTCCTTTTGCCCGCCTCTGCTGTTGAATAAGAACTATAGGCGTGAGCCTTTTAGCTTTTGTTGGGACAAATATACATGCGTCATTTTTTACTTCTGTTCTTCTATGTCTGGTATTTTAGAAGAAAAAGTTGAGCTGTTCAGCCAACTGATACGAGTATGAAGATTACAGCAATGTTTTGGGTAATATATTATACTAATTTCAATTTGGACAGACTTCCCTTGGAACAGTTTGGGAGTGGAATAGTTCTGGGTGATTCTCTAGCCTGCAATATAAACATTTTATCCTGTGTTACCATGTATCAAGTTCTTTCATTCCTATTGTTCTTTGGTCTAATTGCAGCCAACAAGCTGGTCATCAATTCCACATCGTTACCCAGCTAGCTGAATCTGATGTGATACTTGGGAGCCACACATGTCCTGCTTGGTAGTTTGTGATCAATTATTTTATTTTTAAAATATTTTTTACCCAATGCTTGGAGAATGTGGAATAAAGCAAAAAATGAATTTGCAGGATACCTTAGGGGAACAGATTTCTTTATTTTTAAGCCACATATGTGAATAAAAATTGGTAATTCATTTTTAAAGATATTTCTAAGTGTGAGAAGCAGATAAATCAAAGGATGTGGAGGAGGCAAGTTCTGCTGCAAGAGGTGAGCAGTTAATTGCTGAAGTACTTTTGTTACTGTATGCACTGTATTTCACATGTTCTTTATCACTTTGCATGATTAGCTATGAATATAGCTCTGGGCAAGCATATGGCCCTTCTTGCCCCAGACTCCAATCATTACTCTGGAAACTTCACTCTATGAAACATCTTTCCACACTGTTACTTATTTTCTGTTGTCCTGGAATTGGCTGCAGTAGCCCTTTAGTCTGCCTTGTTAGCCATCCACAGAGGGAAGGAAGGTAAGGATGGCTGGGACTGGCTCAGCCCAAGGGTTGGTTATGCTGAGATCTGCCTCTGGCTCATACAGATGCCCAGAGTAAAAAGAAAAGTCTTAAGTTTTATTTGGTTTTGTTCTGCCCTTTTGAAAGAGAAGGTTAATGCTGTTATTCATGGTTTCAGGCAAGGACTTTGGCCAAAGTCCTGATTTCTTGTCCCCAAAAAGGACTACTTTTTCTATTGGTTTATAATTTGGAACCTCTAATTTATTTTCACAATCCATCACAAAGATCAGAAGCATTATGAGTTTTAAAACAGCAAAGGCATTTTTGCCTGTGGCAAATGCTTACTGATTTTAATTTTGTTCAAGTTTAATGAACTGGTTTGATTATAACATGTTTTTAAAAAGTCTTCAAAGTTTCCTGAGCATTTTTTACTCCCTGTATTTTTAGTGGCTTCACTGCTGCACAGGTACAGCACTCTAAGTTCTGAATTTCAAGTGTAATGTGCTGTTGGTAACAATGGAAGCCATTTTCCATTCTCCTGTTGCTCGTTATTGTATTTTTTGTTATGCTTGTAAATTGGCAAGTGAAGGGCTCTCTTTGTATCCTTTCCTCCCAAGTTTTAGCTATTTTTTGCTCAAGATTATTTTAATATTTGTCTTTTTATTTTCTATTTAAAAACTAGGTAGTGGGGTTTTTTTCAAAGCAGGAGAGAATTACTGGATTTCTTTCTTTTCTAGAGTCAACAAAAAATTTCCTGTAAGAAAAAAATGAGTTATCTAGGGGGAAAAAATCTTGCTAAGCAAAATTCTGCACTTCTCTTCCCTCTACTAGGTATACTATATTAAACTGCACGTGGAATGCTTTTTCTACTAATTTCTGTTATTTTTCATCCTATGGAGAGACTTATATCTCACAGCATTCACCCTGAGTTTCTAAGAATGCTGAGTTGTCATGCAGGAGTTTTACCTCACACTGGGGAGATATTAGTTGATAACATCCACCTTGTTTAGATTTATTGCTTTGGCATATTTCATGCTAAAAATATTTTTTTTACCATCTGCTAAGATTAGCACTCTAGTGGTAATAAATTTACTTACCCTGTTACTGTGGTGTAGTTTGGAACCATCTTACACTGCGTTCGGCCTAATTGAAAATAGGATAAGATAAATGATGCACTTTGAATTTCTCCCTCAGATGTACCATTGTTCATTACTTCAACAAGGGATGAGCACATCTGATTGTAATTTCAATTGTTAAGTAAAACAAAAGTTTCCATGGTGAAAATATGGTACCAACAGCTGTAATTGTCTAAGGGTTACTTGTGAAAATCTCAATATTGTTTTAGTAATAACTGCAGAATTGTTTTGCATTTACACACTTGGTTTATCCTCCAGCCCTAATGGAAAAGGGATGAAGTCAAAAAACATGCTCAGAAATTCAGGCACTGCATGGAATATGATAGCTGAGCTTAAAATATCTATGCTTAAAGAGACATCTGCATATTAAAATAAAGAATATTCCAATAGTGATTACCATTGAAATAAAATCCACCCAACCAAACAGCAGTTTATGCCACCGCTTTATTAATTGTGATTGGATTAGTCAGTGTTTATAAAATAATAATACATTTTGGTTTGGCTTCTAGAATCTCACAGGATATACCCAGCACTGATATCTCTGACATTTACCTTGCAAATACTTCAAACAGCAGCATCTTTGTAAAAGGGGGGGTGGGGGGGTGTCCCCATTTCTTTCTATTAATATAAAACTTAAATAGTAAAGTACTAAACAAAACTATGTGAGCTGAAGGTGCTGACTCCTGGTATCAGGCAAATGGTGTGGGAAGATACAAGAGTTCTCTATCTGCCAATTTAATTTCTCGTATCAAAAAATCACTTTTTAAAGTTTATAAATATGTCTGTTTTGTGTTCCATGGGCAGATGGTAATACCTTCCTTTATGGTATGTGAAAATGTAGTCTGTAAGTTATATTTTTTCCTTCAAAGTTTACTATGATTTCAAGATAATTAAGTATATTAATACAGAAAATATTTGCAATAGGCAATACTGACTGTGCAAGGAAAATAAGTGAAAACATGAGATAAATTAAGTAATGCTGGGTCTGTTTCTTCAGATACAAGTGCAAGTTTTGTGTTGATGAGTTCTGGTTTAAAGATTGTGGCCACGTTAGGCCATATCCTATTTAATTAATTCATTAAATTAATTCCATTGACTTGCTTGAATAAATAAGGTCAGCAAATCTCTATTTGTAAGTAATCCACAAATCTGGCTGGTATAATAACTTCAGGGATGTGCAGAAGTGGAAATATGTGTGGGAATGTCCTTGTTTGGACCATGGTCACAGGACAAAAAAGATTGTGGCCACGTTAGGCCATATCCTATTTAATTAATTCATTAAATTAATTCCATTGACTTGCTTGAATAAATAAGGTCAGCAAATCTCTATTTGTAAGTAATCCACAAATCTGGCTGGTATAATAACTTCAGGGATGTGCAGAAGTGGAAATATGTGTGGGAATGTCCTTGTTTGGACCATGGTCACAGGACAAAGGGAATGGTTTCAAACTGAAGTAGATTTACGACCATGGTCACAGGACAAAGGGAATGGTTTCAAACTGAAACAGAGTAGATTTACATTAGATATCAGGAAGAAATTCTTCACTGTGAGGGTACTGAGGCACTGGCACAGGTTGCCCAGGGAAGCTTTGGCTGCCCCCTCCCTGGGCATGTTGGATGGGGCACTGAGCAACCTGGTCTAGCGGAAGTTGTCCCTTGGCAGGGGTTGGATCTAGATGAACTTTCAGGTCCCTTCCAACATAAACCATTCTATGATACTACTTGCAAAGCCTTTTTCATCCTTTGATTAAGTCATAGCTGATCTTTAAGAAATATGTAGCTCTAGTATTTTCATCTCTTATTTCATAATAAGTTCTTTGACTGATGCCCAAGGTCTGATTGTGCTTGCCCTTACTCAAGGAAAACCCCCTTGGCTTCAGTTAGCATTTTGCCCACCTCCAGCCTCTCAGCCAGCCTTGGCTGGTGTTTCCACAGCTGAGTTTTAAACCCCTGAAAACAGGAGTTTGTAATGGAAACACTGACACCACCTTAAGGAGAGGATTGTGAGTGGCTGTGCTCTAATGCTGTATGTTGCTGCTGTACTGTGTGGCCGTTCCCCATTCCCAGTGTCTGTTACCGAAATTGGTATTGTATCTAAAACAATTGCTGTTATTAACAGGTTAAGCTGCTGGGATGTTAAAATAAAGGCTGCCCAGCTTTAGTGCATTTTGTTGTAATCATCTCCCAGATGCCTTGTCGGAAATCAATTCAAGTTCAAAACTGGCTGGAATTGGGAGGTCAAGGCTTCTGCAGACTAAATATTTTATCTTCTGCTCATGTCTGGAGCTTTTAAAGCCGTGTATTGAGGACTCTTTTCTCCTATCCCATCTGGACAAAGATGATTGGCTTTGCCATTTTGCCCAGGTTAGGACAAGGTTAAAATCAATTATAATCAATTATTAAGAGTCTTCTGTGGCTGCAAAGCTTAAAAGGGGATTTTAAAAGTTGCTCAGTTCTGAAACAAGAATATCTTAGTTGCTAGCATAGATGTCATTATTCTGGGAAGACAGATGTAAATCTTTATCTGCACCAGTAATAAATATACGTAATTCCTTCATCTTCTTGTCCTGTGTGTTTTGGAACAAACAGCAATACCTAAAAATGGAGCTAGAGGTGTAGGGGGGACAGTTTCCTTGTGTTACAAAATTTAGCTGTCAGTTCCATGCAGCTAGATGAGAGGGAGCTATTTATAATTTGGTGAAACCAGGTGTTTTTTCTCCCCAGAAATATATTCAGTTTACTCTGGTCTTCAGAACTCCAATGCTAACTTTCTAGTATGTTTTGGGAACTCCATGCTTTTATCTTAAAATACAATAAGGTTTTATGTATTCACTCTGCCTGATGTGCTTCAATATACAAGATCATTGCCTCTCCTTGGGAATGGATCATTTATAACTTTTGATGTTGGTACTATTCTTCCCCTGCAAATCACAGTCCTTGTTCTTCTCACAGCTTTTGAGTGAATGAATCAACATGTCTCTTTGTCCCTCAGCACCACTGTTTTGGTGCTTTTGAACATAATATTTATACTTTCAATTTACATTTAAGAAAATTAGGAATTAAGAAATAGAGTCTGAATTTTGGAAGAAGATGAGGCCTCTTGAAAAGTCAAGGAGGGAAGAAGGATGTGCTGCTGAAGGTTAAGATCTGCATGCAGAAAATGTGTATTTACCTGTTTAATTCTTAATTAATTAGCTCTCAGGAAAGTGTCAGAGTGATGCTAGTCAGCTCCGTAGCCTCAGTTACCTATTTTTAATATATTTTTAATATAAGGGTAATTATGTCCCGTTTCGTTTTAGGGAGTGAAGTGTATGCTGTGTATATCATGCAGCACCATATATCATAATACATAGGACAAGCTGAAACTCGGTGAATCTAGGTGGAAACCACATGGTTATATGTGTTATTCCATGACTGAATTTAGCC
>NW_008677966.1:10818-13256 GCF_000695815.1 Acanthisitta chloris | reverse complement strand
GGGAAAGTGAACATCAGAGCTGAATTTGGTTGCTGGAAGGCTTTGGTTCTGAGCTGTTTACTAGCAGAATTGACTCAGATTTGTCAGACAGACTGGGATCTTCAAAACATGAATCTTTAAAACTTTGCTGAGCTTCAGACATTTCCTCTGTTACTTTCCTTTTCCTTGGCATCTGCATTTCATGCTCAGAGACAAGTGATGGTTTGTAGGTAGACTTGTTGAAAAACTGCAGCAAAGGATGTTCTTGCATAGCTTATGTAGTAAGGTCTCTTGGGGGCTCTGGTTCTCACAGAATTTCCAGATTGCTGCCAGAAGCACAGCTGACCTGATTCTCCTCTCTGTGTGGTTTGAAAAATGTCGTATATTTCAGTTGTCATTGGTGCATGTGTTCCTGAATCTGGGATATTTTAAGAGGAATCAGAATCTGGCATAAAGATCAGCTTCAATGATGGAACTGGATTAGCACTTTGTGACATGAAGAGCAGTACTTAAAATTCTGAACATGGTTTTGATATTATTAATATGGGGAAAATTCCAAATAACTACAGGATTAGAAAAATGCTCGGACATTTAAAAATTCGTAAATATTTTCATGAATGTGAAAATTGAGAAGTATTTTCATAAAATCCTCATTTTTGTGGTGATACTATAGATGCAATCATTTTCCCAAGGATTTTGTGGTGAACATGAAATTTGAAAAGCATGGAGGGACATTGTCCTGAAAAACAGATACCTAATGAAAACCAAGAAAAGCAGAATAAATTAGCATTGATTTTCTTTTTTTATACCACATCTCCTCATGAAATCACTGGGTATCCCACAGGTTTTAGAGAAAAGTTTAACTTTTCTGTGTATATGACATTCAGAATCTCTTGGCATATAAGAATTCTTTGTCACCCCCTTCAAGAACTGATGTGTTTGTTATCGAAACAGGATAGCTCACTCTTGAACTATCATAAAAAGTCATGAAGTGTAAATATTTCTATGCACTTATGACCAGAAAATGTATATATTTAGTTTTTTGGGTTTTTTTTTGTTAACTGGGAGATGTTAATATCCATTAACAGAGTAATGCTGAGCCACTATGATAACTCTACTTTTTCTGCTTATTTTCTGGGCAAACTTCTGAAACCAAGGGTGAAGTTAAAGCATTGCTTCTGCAGCTGATATGGAAGAAGCTTAATTCTGACATGGAAAGCAAAGCCAAGGGCAATTTGTAGCCTTCCTATAGACACATGTAACTCATAGATCTCCAGGTACAAAAGGCTAAGTGGAGAGGGTAAGGGAAATCTTATTCTTACAACATGCTCTCTTTGTCTACTTCAGCATAACTGAAGGACTGATAATCCATCCTATCTTGGGAAGAAGGCATTGCCACTGCCTCATGGGAGATCATTGTTCAGCTCAGAGATGGACCCACAGTGCGAAGACTGACATCATGGGCCTTTGCTCCAAATGCTGTGGTCCTTGTGATTCCATAAATGATGGGAAAAGCATGTTAACAAAGCATTCAAGATCAAGAGAGATACCTACTCTCTTGGGGTAGCCCGTGTTTATGTTTTTAAATGGATATGTGAAAGACTTGGAATTCAAGGGTTATCTTAATACATTTATATTGAGATTCATAAGACTGCAAAAAGCATTATAATAAGAGTTTACCTACTAATGATATTTGCAAGAGCCAGTTATTAATAGCTTACAAAGTGAATCAGGCTCCTTTTTTATCCCAGTAATTTATTTCACATAGAGGATTATATCCTTTCTCAATTTCATTTTCATTTGATAAAACAAGAAGTATAAAATATAATTTGCAATAAGTCTGTGCCTGGCTGTGCAACAACTATGTGCTAAACTGCATCACAAGGCCCTTCCTTTTCAGGGAACACCCCTAAACCTGACATTTCAGTGGCGTTCTGGCCTGGTGGTACTTAGGAAAGGAGAGGTACGTAATGAATGTTCTTGGCCAGTGTTTGAAAGTACAATATTTTTATTGGAGGCAGGAATCCAGTTTCCCTTTCCTTGGAAGGTTCAGGGGAACCTATCATTTGGCTAATGAGACATATGGCACCGAATGCCTGAATAGTTCAGAAGGAGATGAAAAGTTCCTATTTATCCTCCACAGTGAAAGTACAAATCTGGAGCCTGCATGTGTTTTTCATTTCCATGCACTTTTATTTCAGTTATTTAGATGGATAGAGGCATCAAGCCAGAATTTCCCCAACAACAACAAAGGGGAACCTATCATTTGGCTAATGAGACATATGGCACCGAATGCCTGAATAGTTCAGAAGGAGATGAAAAGTTCCTATTTATCCTCCACAGTGAAAGTACAAATCTGGAGCCTGCATGTGTTTTTCATTTCCATGCACTTTTATTTCAGTTATTTAGATGGATAGAGGCATCAAGCCAGAATTTCCCCAACAACAACAATTCCACTG
>NW_008677966.1:0-10803 GCF_000695815.1 Acanthisitta chloris | reverse complement strand
TTCCTGAATCCACCAGTCATGCCACCAAAAAAGGTTTAAAGATTCAGCATGGCCTGTTTAAACAAAATAGCTGTGTTATTCATTTCATCCCTGCACATAGGCACCAGTGTTTATATTGTTGAAGTTAAGTTTTAAAGTGAACAGAAAACGTTGGTAGAGAGCTCAGGCCCTGCACATCCTCAGAAAATGAAGGATGTTTGCCATGCTAGCTACTGAAAAAATGAATCCGGCTCCTTAGCGCAGCATTTCAATTGCCCTGGTTTGGAAATCAACATTTTCTCTTTCAGTCTGCCTTCTCTTTTTTCCTTTTGCACTTCATTGATCACTGCTGATTTTGGTTACAATCTCAGTGCTGTACACATTCATTACCAAGTCAAGCCAAGCTCAATACTTTCATTGCTGACCCAAACCACAACATCAGAAGTTCATGAACTCTCCAAGCCAGTAGGGAGCCCATTTTGGGAAACCTGGAACGGAAGCTTTGTTTGTGCTATGTTTTGCCATGAAACTAGGTAGTTTCTAGCAGAGAACAACTGGGTGAAATGCCAGTATTTGTGATTCATATGGATTTTGCAAACTGCTCTGAAGGAACTGCTGCAAAGCCTTTGTAATCACAGATAACATTCCTTGGCCTTTCGTTCTGGCACTCTGAGATTTACTCCTGATTCAGACTTGCAGCCCTGTGTGAGCTGGGGCTGAGCTTTCATAGAGGGATGAGTTCTTGCAGATGGGAGTTTCCCTCCTTCTTGATGTTCTGAGGGGAAGGGAAAGGTTTGAACAGGACAGTTTTTTTGCTAGGAAACAAGTGGACAATGGAAAATGCCAGAGAGTAACTGTTGGCTGCAAACCTTACAATAAACTTTGTAGCTCTCTTTTGGGGGAAATGGAGTGTTTTTCTTAGCTTTCCTTACAAAAAAACGTTCTTAGAAGCTTAAAACTAATATCTGTTTTTTTTCCTTTCTATCCTCTCTCACATGGGCTTGCTGGTTTATTATTACTGGGTTACTCATGCATGCTGGCCTATTGGCTTTGAATATTTAGAAGAGACAGAAAGGAGCTAAGTCTTGTTTCTTTGGGAAAACAACACAGACTTTATAGAGATCTGCACAGATTTTGTAAATACATAGTAGATTAAGAGGATATATTATCATCCCAGTTGCTTAGATTTTGAGCCTGTGAAGTTAAACACAAGAATACTTTGTGAAAAATTTAATCTATTTTCTGTAAAAGTGCTTTTAATGAATGTTGGGATTCAGTAAGACTAAAGCTAAGTCCATCGATGGTATGGGGAATGAAACAGGGAGGAAATACTGTCACTTCTCTGTGTACCTGATCCCAGAGAATCAAGAAGTCACAGAGATAGAGCAGCCTTTCTAAAATGGCTCCTGCCCTCCTCTCTCATAGGGTTTGCATTTGTTTATCTCACACGTCACTCTGTGTGTAGTCACCATCCTTTCCCCAGCTGAGTTCTTAGCTCTGTCTTTTCATAGTCCTTTAATTTCTGTGTCTCTTAGCCTTTCTCTTCCCAGGCATTTCCGCAGGTAGTTTGATTTTGTAGTGTAGGGCTGAGAAGCACAGTTCAGTTGTGCTGGCTCATTAGTTTTGTGTAGGGGCCAGCAAGTCCTGTATTAGTCCAAGAGCAATTCCCATTTCACATGGAGGGAGTATGGGTGATAAGGGCTCTCTTGTGCCCAATGCTCTGACCAAACATGACTGCATGGGGAAGATGAGCCTTTGTCTGGATTTTCCTTTTTCTCTTTCCTATTAGTCTGGCAAAGGTTGCCAGGATTTCCATTGCAGATGGAGACTTTCAAGAAGTGAAGAATGTGAGCAAAGACTGTTTCCATGTAGATTTCTCACAACCTAGTCCAAGTCCAGACAACAAACTACATCTACATCCCACTCTCAACTTTCCCTGTCTGCAGTTCTGTTGCTTCCTTCCCCAAAAGTACTTTTGTGTCACGTAAGTGGTTAAGTTCAGAGCCAGATCAAGGATTTAGTTTTGAAGGTATATTGGTATCTGCAAATGCAGATAGTTGCATGTTAAGTATTAAAAAAATGAAACGAGCACCTAATTACTGTTGATTTCAGAGTAAGTTAGGTACTTTTGAAACCATAATAGGCCCCAGGAGGCTGCCTTTCTCCTGAGCCCCAGAGCACAGTGTTTCTTGTTGTTGTTTGGGCGTCTCTCAAAACAAAGCCAATCAGATAGGAAAAATAGCAGAAGGCCTGAGAGGAGCCTGGGCTATCTGAATCTGGCTGATTCAGATCTGGCATGTAAATCTGCTCCCAAGTGGCTTTTCTAGGTTCAGTCGCACTTTGATCTTTAACTCTCATCTTCTTTATGATGTAGCTATTTCAATTTCATTAATTAGACCAATAGTAATTCCTCCTCCTGCAGTAAAATAAATAAGCAAAAATAAACCATCAAACCTTCTGTTGGATTCACACCTGGCTGTTTCAAATACTTACAAAATCACACAGGGCAGAAAGTAATTGCATTAAGTTAAACTGATATCCACGGTCTTTCAACAAGTTTTTTTGTTTCCATGTAAAACATTTTTTAGAAGTATATTGGAACTCTTTTCTCTTTACTCAAAGCTTTCTCCCAACTCTGTTAATGCTATGTGAACACCTCCCTTCATCATATCTGCTATATTTTATATCAACAACCTTTATGAAACTTGTTCTTTATCTGGTACCCTGAGACAAACCAATCTTCGCGTTTCTGGAGTGAGCACAGGGTGGAAGTTATACTGTCTTTAGTATTTCCTTATTTCATACATTTGAAGGCATGAAAGTTCTAAGCACAGAAAGTGGTTTCACTTGAATTTACAATCATGTTCTTATTGAAGCAATAGACTGCATTTTCAACTCCATTGATGGGGAGGTCTGAAACAACATCTTCTTTTCATAAAATGCATTTACATTTTGTTTCTATGAACCATTAATACAAAGCTTCACATGAATGCAGCACGACAAATTGTCTGGCATGAGAAGAAACAGGGATTTGGCATAATGATGTGCTGAGCAGAGAGTGAGCAACAATGAAAGAACCAGATAACTTGTTTGAGCAGCAGAAATGAGAGTGGTGCATCTCAGGTGCAAGAAGACAGGGTACCACAACAGAGGACTGGCAGCTACGTGTGTGGTCAGTGGAGTTGCCCAGCAGAGACTTAGTGAAAACAGAGCTAGTTTTTCTTTAAAATCATAACCACCCGTATGTCTGTGGAATGGATTTCATCATAGTGTAAATAAGAATATGAAAAGTGCCGCGTTCTTGTCCAAACTCACTTGTTCCTGACCAAACATGTTATCTTTCATGGAGACATGTGGTCTAGACAATGTGTCTGTCCAGTGCTTCAGTGGCTGCTGGGCTCATTTTCTTTTTCATATCCTAAAGATTAATAAGGCTGATGCTAAATGACCTTGACTTGAGAGTGATGCTAGCCATAAGCGTCTGGTGGCACGTCTAGGGCAACTGGGCTGCATTCAGAGTTGTGAACATCTCCTCAGTCATGTCCTCTGCCATCATTTTCATCACCAGAGTTTGAGCAGTTTGTGAAGTCTGACATATTGCTGCTTTCTCCCACCATCTGCAGTGCCTGCTGTATGAGAAACAGATCTCTCGCTTTGACCTAAATATTCTCTAACAATACCTTCACTTAGTTCCTCCTGAGGGCCCAGAAGTCACTCTCTGTAACTAAGTCTCTGTCCATCAGAGACAAGTCCCTTATTCATATTTTTTCTTCGCAGTCCTCATCTTCATGTGCAGGTGATTGAGTCCTTCTGTAGCTGAGCCTGGTTTGATTCAATGACATCATGACAATGACAATGTGGTTGAGTTGTACCATAGCATTATGTGTTTTCCAGGCAGATATTTCCTCTGCAATAATAGGTTTACTAGAAACAAAACTGAATAATATAGCTATAAATAATATTGTCATGCTACTATTCTTTAAAGGAAGTCATAGGAAATGTGGACATAAGGACATTGTATCTGCTTTTTTCATAAAGTCTAGTGCTGATATAGCTACTAAATATGGATTTTTCAAAAATATTTACATCTGGGCAGATGTTTTTATTATTAATAGACATGTTATAGACACAAGTAATAGACAATAGGGTTTCCTGATAAATCCTCATAAATGTACCTATTTCTTTTATGCTTTTTTTTTTTAATTGCCACATTTTTAGTGGCATTTTTCCATCTCAGAAGGAGCTACAAATGTCCAATCAGTTTTTTTGAATAATTTTCAAGAATAGGACTGTGCTGTTGGTGACAGGAGGATATCTTAGTTTGAATTCTTAGTGATGATGAAGGCAGTAATAGCAGGCAAATGCTTCAATGTCAGTCTTTGTCCTGACTTTGGAAACGTCCTTAAAATCTGTGACATTTTTAGCTGCTACTGACTTTCCTTGCTACTTTCCTTGCCGCCTCTTAGTGGTTGGTTTGGTACATCTTCATCCAGGAAGAACATTGCTTCAATGTCACCTTTAACTGCCTGGCAGAGCTGTCCCAGACTGCAGTGATCATATTTACATTGATTAATATGTTGTGCTGAATAATGAACCATCCCAAAACTTCGGATAACTAGATTTCTTCTGCAAATGGCAGTGGGTCACTCGGACTTTTAGACCTAGTACTTTCAGTGAGGCACCAAGCTATTCCTCCCTTTCACTCAGAAGAGTAAAGTCAGTGATCTGAAATTGGCACCTCATCACAGCCCAGATTTCAGGTATAAATCGGTGTTTGTGTTGGAGGAATGTTTAAAGTGGGGATAAACTGCTTGAAGAAAGAGGACTACGGTGATGCCAGACGAAGTTATTGTAGCTGAGGCCCACATTGCTCTAGTCGCTTTCCTCTCCATGGAAAAAGTACAACTAGTCTTGTCCTCTGCTGAATGTAAAGATAGTCATGCTCCTATTCCTTTTGTATCAGGAGTTATCAACAGCATATAACGATCCTTGTGGAAATTTTTGGCCTTTATCCTGATCTTTAAACTGTATATTTAGCTAGAAGGTACCTATAGAAAACAAGGACATTTTTCATATTCTAGTGCTTATTCTGCATGCAACAAAAGGGAATTGCATCCAATTTGCCAGCCTCTGTTCCTACATGCATATTCTGATAACTAATGCTGTGCATAACGTGTAAGTAGTCCCTTGCAAGTAAGTATTAAGTGTTTTGGCTGAAACAAAAAATACATATGAAGTTGTCACTGACCAAATGGCCCAGTTATCTATTCAGATGTAACTGGCATCCAGTAGCACTGTTGCTCAAATATGACCCTAAATCAAATCCTGATCACTTTATGTGTCTATCCAAAGCCTAAAAGGACCTGTAACCAATAGATTATCTGCCTGCCAAGTCCTCTGTTATCTAGATTAGGTTTCTGTTTTTATCTTGGGTTAGGTTGGAGTCACTGCAGGGCTGCAGCTGCGGGGTGTACAGACCTGCAGGTCAGGATGGGCCCTGGCCAGTCCCCACTCAGGCAGGAGTGACTGTAATCTCACAAATGGAGCCCTTGGCTGGGGTTCAGGATGCTGATCCTGCTGCTGTCCTGCTAACAGGCTGTGAGAAATGCAAGTTGTTTCTCATCACACTTTCCCCACATTTTGAAAGTGCTTCAGAAGTGTTGTGGGATCTTCCAGAACGAAGTGTTGTTATTAAAAGTGTACAGGTGAAACTATCCATCTTGATTTTTCCTCTTATCCACTGGGGTGGGCAAATCAAATCTTTTGTCTCTTTGGGGCTGGGGGAAAGTCTTTTTTACTAAATTTCACAACAGTAGGCTGAGGAAATTATCTTCCTATTTCTGCTGTGTCTGGGATTCTGCTGTAGCTGGTTTCAGCAAACAGGTAAAGATTTCAGCTCTGCACTGCTGCATTGCCTCCCTTCCCCATATAAATGAGCTAATTCAAAAACTTGTGTGCTGTTTGAATATTTGTATGTTTATATGTTCTGTATGAAGCATGTAGCAGTACTTAGTAACATAAATTTGAAGAAAATATAGGTACCTTAAGAAAAACCCCACATCCTCAAACCCAAGCGCAGTACCTATGAAAAGGTTCTGGTGCTGTGGAACTGTTGCACACCCTTTGAGTCTTCTGTGAGCAGGGAATGAGGGCATTAGAAATCTTGGAGTGTGAAATTCATCCTTTCTTGCTAGCGGATAATATGTGTTTCTTACAGAATCAAATTATTTTAAATGGTACATGACAAAGAACTCGTGCTAGTAAAGCAAACCCCCAATACCAACTGATAATTACAGAAGGTCTGACAAAGCAGCAGCCCACTGATGGTCCTAATGCTGCTTGGTGGTAATGCTGTCCCTCTGCATTTCATCATGGACATGAAACCTGCACCAATTATCATTTCTTCATACCATAGCTTTTAAAGTATTTTTATTTCCTTTGTTACTGTCTAGTTCATTAAACAGGGTTTTCAAGCTCCCAGTAACAGGATTACTATTGGCATTTTGATTAGAACCGTAATTCCACCACTCATATGACTTCTAGAGAGATCCAGCATGGTCCATGGTCACAGCCTGTCCACCTCTAGAGTAGCTGTGTTTATAGCTCCTCAGGCTCATCCTCCTCAAATTCTGCAGGGCCTAAACCACCAGTTTTCATAAAATGGGTTTTAGCCCTATGTTTCATCAGGCTCAAGAGTTCTTGGAGAATTATGAAACTGTCAACTGCTGTCCAATCATATGCATGGCTGGAAAGATGCTTAATGTACAGGTGTACTAAATTTATAATTGCAATTTATATATAGCAGTGCAATGCCCAGCCTGGCAGGTAAATACCAGTGAGCAGCACAGCTTGGATTGGAGCTGTAAACATGCAAGGAACAAGTTTGTTAGAGATCAGCAGCTGTTTAGATTGCAAGTTCCTTGGAACAGAAAATGTCTCAGCTCTTCTGTCTGCTATTTCTGCCCAGACATGCATTACAGTATTGGTATGAAGTGCTGTCGTTCTCTTACACCCCATAGCTTGGTTTTCATGTTCTCCTCTGCTTACCATAACTCAGGATGTTCCAAATAATAAACTCAAATGTTATTCAGATAAGGTATTCAGTTTCTAAGTTATTGTTTATATTATCGTTGGATTTACAGGTTCTGTTTGACTGGAGGCTTTTACTCTAGTCCAAGAATAACAGTGGAAAACCAGAAAAGAAAAAAATCCACTTCCTCTGACCCCCAAGTCATCTCTGTGTGGTAACTTCATGTTCAGGGTTCAGGGAGGCTCTTTCAAACTTGGAATAGGACAACAGGAGAATTATGCCTCTCTTTAAAGGTAGTTTTTATGTGAGATTTTGAAAGGTTGGATCTTTGCAAGCAAGTTTTCTGAGTTACTTAGCAGCACTCTTTTTTGTTGGATTTGATGGGAAAAAATACAAGAGTATTATGCAAAGCAGAAACAATCCAGAAAAGCAGATGAGAAACAGGGGTGAAATCCTGGCTCCAGTGATGGGGAAGGTGTGGTCTGGAATGAAATCAGGTCCTTTTTGACCTAAAAGTGTATTTATTTGATGTTAGTAGATAACATCTCCAAATATCAATGTGCTGTTTGTACTTGCTGGCAGGATAAGGTTGAAATAGAAAGGAAGATCTTTATGAAAGAAGTTGACAGCACTTGCAGTATTTCTATTTAACATGGGGTAAATGAGATCAGAATTAATTTGGTATTCTGTCAATGCTCACTAGCTAAAGTATTGTGTGTTTTCATTTAGGGTGGGTTTGCACTGGAGCTAAACAGGATGTTAGTGTCCATGAGAGTTTGGGAGAGAAGCACTAATTCCCAGTTGTGTCGAATGGTTTCTATCTCCAGTTATCACATTAAGACTGATTTTGTTCCAGATTGATACTCTAGAAAGTTCTCCTTGGAAACACTTTTGAAATTTTTTTTGTTAGATTTTGACCAAGAAGAAAAAAACCCCAGCTGTTTAGTGTTGAGTGTAAGTTGATTCAGGTGCTTTCAACAGGTGACTCAGATGACTCCTTGTTATTGAGGTACCAGTTCCAGACTCCAGGAGCAAACAGAAACACTTGGGCATGCCTGGGGCAGGCTGGAGAGCACAGCATGCAATCCTGATATTCAGCCTTTCCAAACTAGGATTAGTTATTTAATCATGCATCTAAATTTATTTGATGCATTTGTACGTGTAATTAGGATTTATTTAAAATCACTCTGTAAAGGTTTCTTCCTCAGTTTTCCACAAATGAAATTATGGAAGGCTAGATGTGATTTTCAGATTTCCTTCAGTTGGTTTGAGCTAGTCTTGACTGGGCAGGGAAAGTTCCTTTGTCTTCCACCACTGGATCCATGTGTCTGGAGAACACAGAGACTCATTTCCAAAGGTAAGCTTATATCTGCTCTGAAAGTTTTACAGGGTTGTTTGTTACACTCTATGGTGCATATTATTGGAAGATTTATATTGTGTTTCTATATGTGTGTCTTTCTTTGTAAATTAAGTGCAGATCAGTAAAAGTCATTGAGTTAAATTTGTATATTTTTAATAAAGAAAACACATATATTGATAAGACATTAAAAGACAATTTAATGCTAAAGACAAAGGGAACTCTGTATTTCCACAATCAACTAAGGATATTATTTTGGTTTTCAATGTTTTTAGAAGTTGTGTGTGTGTTTTAACATTCGGACTGAGACGTGCTAGAAATCCCTTACTCTCTTCTTTTTTTGAAGAACAAAGATTGCTAAAGGGTCCATTCAGACAAGCGAATGCCATGTGTTTTAGAGGTCTTGTAGCAGCAAAGAGCAGCAAAGTCTGGTATTCCTGCTTTAGGATTATAGTTGATGGAATCTAGGGAAGAGAGAAAATTGCCATAATGTGAATGTGGAGAAGGAGATGGGGTCCCAGCTTTGAAGCTGCAAACTGGGGACAAATGGATGCTTTCTCTCTTCTGAGATAAATCATGGAAGATACAGTACAGACAGAGGTGAGAATTGTGGACCTTCTTAGCAAGGTGTGTTGGAAGTAGAAAATGTAGTCAAAATAATTGTGTGTTTAGTTTTGATGGAATTAGTTTGTGAGAGGCACTTGAATAGTCTTAAATATGAGAGGTTATGAGGCAATTGTCCTTCTGTATATTACCATGTTGAAGAAGAAATAATTGACTTGATTATTAGCAAGGTTGATTTTTTTTTAAATTATTATTTTTAGTGCAGATGTAAACTCTCTAACCATGGGATAGGCTGCTGAGAGTGATTGTATAACCTTGCAATTAGAGGTGTTAAATAACAGGATGGAAAAATACCTGTTTAAAAATCATGCAAATATACCTGAACCTGTTTCAGAGCCCAGAGATGGACTCTCTGACCTTTTGTGATCCTTTCCAGCTTGACGTTTCTGCAGTTTTCCAAACAGCCTCCTTTTGTGTAGTAGAGAAGTTAGAATGGAGGCTGTTTTCAGCAGCATTTGTTTCATTTGTTCACGTAGTCTTTAACCCCTGAATTTATTGAAGGAAAATACAAACCTAGGAGGAACATTTAAGGAAGTATATTACTTTTGTTTGGGTTAAACTTTGCCAGACTTTCTGGGCTGACTGAATGCATTGGGTTCCTGGAGAGAAGGAGAGAGAGAGAGAGACTCCTGTTCTCAATATCACTTGATAGATCACACACATGGATGTCTGCAGGTGGAAGTAGAGACCCACAATTCAAGGCACCATTTTTTTTAAAAATCCAATTCTTGAAAATACAAATAGGAGAGCATGAGGTGTGTAATACTAGAACTTGCTGGTGCATCCCTGCTTTTTCCTCCTGTTTGAGATAATGTTTGGAAAATTGTTGTTCCCCATATAATGAAAGCCTGGACCCCTTTGTTCGCAGTTGACTTTAACTTATCACGTGCTGTCCCTTACCATTTTACAAAGGTATTTGGTTCAGGTGAGATACCATAAAGCAAAAAATATGATTGAAAATAAGGACAATCAGGGCTATGCATGTTTTAGGATTGGGGTTTTTTTTGGGGTTTTTTTTGGGGGGGTGGGTTTTTTTTTTACATGTGTTCTTGTCTTTTCCCCAAAAAACTCTTTGTGCCCATAACACCAGTTCTGGAAGCTTTGCTCACTGCTTAAAATGCAGGTGCAAAATATTTCTAAAACAATGAAGTGGTGAATGCACAGAAGTTGTGGTCCAGCCTGCTTTCAAAAATCACTTTGTGGAGACTATATTTGCTTGCTTGTTTGTTTTGTTATTTTTTCTACCTGTGAAAAGAGAGTTTAAGCTTCAGGCCAAATGAATTGAGAACCTGTGTATCATAACTTTGATGGGTGGGCCACTCAGTGGATAAAGAACTGGCTGGACGGTCGCATGCAGAGAGTTGTCATCAGGTGCTCATTGTCCTTTTGGAGGCCAATGACGAATGGTGTCCCTCAGGGGTTGGCACTGGGGCCAATACTGTTCAACATCTTTGTCTGCGACATGGACAGTGGGACTGATTGTACCCTCAGCAAGTTCGCTGACAGCATCAAGCTCTATGGGGCAGTTGACATGCTGGAGGGAAGGGATGTGCCATCCAGAGGGACCTAGACAGGCTTGAGAGGTGGAACAATGCAAACCTCATGGAGTTCAACAAAATGAAGTGCAAGGTCCTACATCATGTAGGAAGAAAATTAGACAAAGGCACAATTTAAATTAAATCTGGCCACTTCTGTCAGTGATAGCAGAAAGTGTTTCTATAAATACATCAATAGCAAAAGGAAGGGCAAGGGGAACCTTCATTCTTTGTTGGACACAGGAGGGAACAAACAGAGTGACCCAAGATGAGGAAAA
>NW_008677965.1:13657-25038 GCF_000695815.1 Acanthisitta chloris | reverse complement strand
GCAGCTCATGGGGAGCTTCTCACCCACGGGATCATCGCACGGATGGCATTGGAGCTGGGCTCCATCGATTTGCACTAGCTGGAGAGGGGACATCAGCTTTTCCTAGTGAAGAGAAAATCATTTGGATGGGGTCTGAATGGCAGGGACACAGCACAAAAAAGTCCTGATGCTAATACCCCCACAGCCACTTGCTCAGCCAAGTCACCTTCTTACCTCATCCCAGCCTAACAGTCTGAAAATCAACACAATCCTACAAAAAAAAAAAGCCACTCCAGCCCCTGTGCCCAAAGCTTTCCTTTCACTCCTGATGTTTCAGTCCTCAGCCCTTTATGAAAAAAAAAGATCTCACCACAGGGTTAACAGGAAAATAAGCATCTTCAAAAGGCACAAGGCGCTCAGATCCTATGGTAATAGGGGGCATCCGAGTACCTTAGATAATCTAGTTCTGAGTGAGCATTTCTCTAATGCTATGTCCAAGCCCTACTCAGCGTGGAGCAGCAGCCAAGCACATTGTTAGGGAAACCATTGTTTATTGCTTTGTCCAAAAAGAAAGCACTATCTAGGTCACTCATTACAGGGGAGCGAGTGTGTGAGAATGCAGCCCTGTACCAGCTATGGAAATGAAGGCAATAAATGCAAGCAGAATAGCAGGAAAGGAGCTGAGATGAGCCAGCAAGCAGCTCAGGAAGGATTGCAATGAGGGGGGAAGGTGATGTAGCCAGAGCTCCGACACCAAAATCCAATTCACACCTCTCTGCTGACTGTACCTCACAAGTACAGGGGAAAATGCAGAGAGGACACCCAGGATTATTTTTCAAGCTCGCCTCCAAGGGTAAAAAAACCATCATCCTCAGCCAGAAAGTGGGAATTTGCAATAAAATAAATAAGGGTATGGTTAATAAAAGGCTCATGGCTGGTTCTCATGTTTGGCAAGGGGCCGGGGCGCTGCGCAATTAGAAGGAAAATGGATTCCAGCGGGAAAAGAACAACTTCCCTCTCCTCAGAAAGATGTCTTTCTGATGAGACAAAACCTTTACTTCACTCAGTGTGGAGCAGAGTTAAAGGCCAAGGTAGTATTTAAGCTTGCAATTAATTTCCAGGCATTTGGGGGAGGCTGTGATCAGATGGCAGGGACAGCAGGGACACCCGGGAAGTTAAATCCAGACCAGGATTCAAAGCTATGAAACTCATGTCACTGGGGCTGAGAGGAACTTCCACCAGGTTTTTTTATCAAGTGCTAAGGTTTAGGTTGTTTTTCTCATCCTATAGTGTTATCCACAGACATTGCTAATAGCAACTCCTTTGTCTTTAATCCCAGGGAGTTTGCTCTAGCACTTTCCCCCTTGGACGCCCACACAACCCACTGCTCTCCACCCTACTTCCATTAATTGATTTATACAGATCCTCTTGTCAAAGAAAATTGCCTGAGAAGTCCAAACCCCGAAGAGAAGGCACAAATTTTAGAAACCAAAGATTTCGTAACAGCTAGTGGGAGTTGGGAAACATCACTGAAAATTAAGGGTCTTGGGTTAAATCAAAGTTTCTCCTTCCCTCTAATAAAATGACAGCCCAGACCATTCGAGTGACTGCTCAGACACTGACTCCTCACTTGCTTTAGATTACTCAAGTGCTCAGAATTTAATCTCCAATGGCTGTTATTGGATTTTCACTAGGACAAGCTGGCTGATGGGCACAGCCAGACTCTGCTCACCCAGCCCCTGGAGATGGAACCTACTGCTACACGATGCTTTAGCAGGAGGTTTTGCTCCAGCACCTTCTAGGAGAGAACAAGGATGGCTCAGGAGGGAAAAAAACACCAGGAATAATTTGTGGAAGACAAAGCTGCTTCTCCACACGCTGCTGCTTACCACGAAGGTATAAATGTAAGCAACAGCAAGGAAGTGTGGAAGAAGTGATCCCCCCAGATGTGTTTAACACACAGCAAGACGAGGCAATGCTCCAATGTACACATGGCTCTCCGAAGGGTAAATGTTTCCCAGCTTCTACCAGCGTCTTCATGTCATTTACACAGCGCCGTCAATCACTGCTCTCCCAAGAAGAGGAGCAGTGTAAACTCATGTTTAATGCCAGATTTACACACATTTCTATTCGCTGGTAAAATGAGACCATTACATATGTTGTGTCAATTGATTTTTAGAGTCTTCGCTGCGCGCGTCGGCGCGGGGGAAGCGCAAAGGGATCCGTGGAATGTTGGACTTGGCTTCTGGGCTCTGGGCATTGCCTCATCATGAGGCATATCCTGATCTTTACCTTGTGGCATTACCTTTCTCCTGGCTGTGGAGCTTCTCAGCTTTATCAGTTGATCCTTTCTCCCTGACCTGTTTCCCACCACAAGGGATATATCTATGCTGTGTTTCACGCAAGGACCAAAACCCCAGAATCTACCCCAAATTTCTCCTATGTGCTTAAGCCTTCAGAATAAAACTCAGACCTGCACAGTCCCTTAGCACAGGGCTAGTTGTGCTCTGCTGAGGGTAGATCCACACTGGCCAGGGACAACCACAGGCAGGACACTGTCCCCCTTGCAATGGCATCAACGAGCGCTGGCCAGGGACAACCACAGGCAGGACATGGTCCCCCCTGCAATGGCATCAACCAGCATTCAGCTGATGCATTGATTCACCATCCTTTTAAGAAAGTCCTTCTCATCGAGCCTTGCCAAAACAAAGTAACCTTCCTCGCTGAAATTATCCTTTGTAAATACCCCCCAAGGAGCTAGCAATTCCCTTCTCCAAGATGACTCATCCTCCTACGCATCGGACCATGAAAAAGAGCAATCATGCTGTCGTGTCAGTCCTCTGCAGAGACAGCACTCACCTCCCTCAATCAGTCCCTGAGGGTGGTTATGGGCACAGCTCTACCCGCTCCCCATAGCATCACCCACCATCCCTCATGAGATGGCCTGTTTGTATGTCCCATGGCTTAAGTGTTGCCCCAAGATGCCACTTGGACCAAGGAGATGATCTGCAGGAACAATTTTCCTAACACTCCTATGACCTGGGCGCTTTGCCTTCATCAACATGCACAGCAGCACCTTCCAAGGCTGGAGAAAAGGAGGATGATCCTTTCAGGGGTGGTTTTTCACACCCCCCACAGCCAAGCAGAGCTTTCTCTCTCCGTAATTAACTGCTCCAGCCTGTGTCTTGGCTGAGCTCCACCAGCAACGACCTCCAAGAGCAAAGCCCTGGATTTCGGCGTCGCTCCCCACCGCCCAGGCCACGCCGTGAAAATCCAGCCTGAGGATGCAGGAGGCAGCAGAGCCATTCAAAGCAGCCACGGGCAGTTTCACAGAAACAGAGCTTCAATCCAACATTCATTTGCAGCATCCTGGGCTGAACACTTTAGATAAGAAGCGCCAGAGCCAGAGAGATGACAGGGACAAGCTTGAGTCTGTGGCACATCCGTGCGTGAGCACAACACCCTGCCTGGGTCTGCTGTGCTGCTGCTGACGACCTGTACAACACAATAGCAGGACACTGAGGTGTCTTCACAGGTAGACCCTTCTCCAAATCCACAGCAACATCTTTTTTTTTTTCCCCTCTCCCTGCAGGGCTTAAAGTCTCATCCTGCTCCAGTTATTCTGAAAGGGAATTTAGTGCCTCGCCGTAATTTATACAAGCGTTGGACACGAGCATCATTTAGGCACAAATCACTGTTCCCTAGAACAAAGCAAGTATCAGCCTCCTGACAAAACACTTTTTAGGAGGATTGGCAAATGAATAAAACCTCCCAATGAATACCAACGTGCTGATGAAAAAGTCCTACTGATTTTAATAGAAAATTATCATTTTCCTATAGGATTTTTTTGAACCATCTCGTTGAATTTAATGGAGATTTTCTATTCTGGTCCCCAATTATGCAAGAGTTAAAATACCACCAGAGACGAGGAGATTATCTATTACATTCTATAGGATTGCAGAGTAATTTCCATAGAATCCTGTTATGTTTCTATAGAGCCTGACAAATTTAATCCCTATTGAACTTTACAGGGGACTTTTCCATAAGGGACAAATAGACAGTGACATGTGTTAGCTGCAAAATGAGTAATACTCAGAAAATAGAGGCCTTACACACCACTGCTGTACTCGAAATGGTCGAAAGATGTCTTGAACAAGCAGCTTAATAGGGAAAATGCATTAAATTGGTGTCACATGGCTGCATTAGTAGGGCTATGTTGCAACATTTCTTTTATACACAATGTCATTTATCCAACCAACGCTTTACAAATTGCATTTACTACCAATGCACATTTGATCTCATCATCCCATGCTGGGACTTTCCTGGATCAGCACAGAAAGAGGGAGAGCAATCTAAATCGAGGGAAAAAATGCCAGTTGAGTGTGAAGCTAGCAATGTATCTGTGCACATTCCTCTGCCCTGATGGTACTAATAAATGCATTGACTCCAAACCTCTCTCTCTCTCTCTCTCATTGAACTCTACTGATGGGCTGCACTTCTCTTTGATGCTCAGTACCAAAAAAAATTCCCAAACCATTCAGCTGAGCTATCTGCAGCCTTTTAAATTTAACCATAAGGTAGTTCTAACAAGGAACAAAACAAGCAGGGACAGCCTAAGGTTTCCTACGCCAACATGCCAATTTGTCCTAGACTGGTTCAAGGAACAAATTAGAAGACATGACAGCCCCCATGGGTCTTTTCCCACCTTTCCTCATGCAAGCTGGCATCAAACATGATACATCCTTACAGTATTGCTGTATCTGTATCACCCACTCATCCAGTCATTCCTCGAGAGCCCAAGACTCACTCCAAGAAGTCCTTCAGGAGCTCCCAATTTTGGAAACATCACCACTGCAGAGTTGCTTTGGTTCTTGCCTGGCCATTCCCATACACCCCAAATACTTTTTTGGAGATTGTAGGTGCTTTAAGCTCAGCCTAGATAAAACAGGTGGAGTGTCCCTCAGCCAGTCTCAACCTCTGCATGTGACAAAGTACCACCTAAAGAAATAATTACTGCAGTGATGGTAGTAGCCCTTATAATAACATCAGAGCAGTAGGAATAGCATAGTAACAGCCAAATTAACCTTCAAATTATATAGCTGACAAGGAAAATTACCCTAAAACAGTACAAGAGGCATCTTAGAGAAGGAAGGAGTTGTCAAGATGGACCTAACACCCCTGGTAAGCTTCTGGCAGTGGTGGAGCTGAGGGGACCAAACCAAAACAGGGCACCCAAAGCCACATGTCTGAGGACATCATAGACATACCCATGGCAACAAGAAGAACAAGCACCTCCATATGTCTCCCCAACTGCATTTCCTTTCCAAAGAAAAGGACAACGTGGTAAATGAGCACAGCAGGAAAATATATGGCTTTAATATTTTCTCATTTGCCAAATGCCAGCGGGGTGTGGATGGTGGGGGTGGGGAAGGCTCTGGGTTGGGTTTGCTTTTTCTCCTTCTTCTGAGCTTTCTGCAGAGGAATAAAGTCTGTAATGATGACAGGACAGCTCTTTATGAGAGTTAATGCCCAGAGACCTCTCCAAAGAGAGCCCAGACCATGAAAGGGATGCATGGCAAAAATCAATATGTTAGTGTGTGGGTACATCTTGCACCCTCATCACCTCCCTTGCCTTTTGTACATGCACTGTAATCAGCTCCTGTATTTCTAGAAACCAAACTCAGCTTCAACACAGGCTAATGAAGATGTCTCATGTCCCTCTTTGGATACCATCACAGGGTATGGCACCATCCACCAAGAGAAAGCCTCATTGACTCTTCAATCCTAAGCATTGTGAGACTGAAAAGTGGGAGAACTGAGGGAGGGTTGTATTTTTAATATCCAAAAGGATGCAAGAGGATAAAGCCTTTGATCCAAGCAGACAGCTGTGGGTTTTCACACACACACACTGCTCTGGGGGACAAGTGAAAAGACAGCTATGGAGAATGAAGAACAGGCCAAGCAGATACCAGACTTCAGCACTTAAAAGAGCCTCAAAAACAACTCTCTAAAGGAGCATTTAGGAGTAAAACAAGTGGGACATTCCCAAGGGCATCACCTGGGTCTGAGTCAGCTCCCACCAACCCCATGAGTACAAACCCTCCCTAACTGTGGTCAGACACAGGTTGTGAACATGACCTCTTGCCCCAGAACTACACTTTAAACTGGCATCACCAAGTGCAATTCCATCCCAAGGGTTAGGAATGCTCATAGAGGAGAGAAGGTACTGCCAACAAAATCTGGTTGTGTTGCTAGTATGATGACACTGATGTGAAAGGCTCAAGGGAGCCTAACAAAAAAGTTTTCCACTGGGATGTCAATCCCTCAGGATCCGTGGGCAGGCTGAGAGCAGGTGTGCTCCTTTCCAGTGACTGCTCCATGACCCACTGCTGGGGCAAACCATCCTTGTAAGGCAAAGTTTGGAGAAGACTGTGCTGTGCTTTAATTCCTGCCTCTCCCACAGAGTGCCACGTTCTGCCCAGGGCCTCATGGTACGGAGGCTCAGCATCACTGGGATGGTGATTTGCAGTCTGCTCAGACACAGCCCTACATCACTTGGGAGAATGAACCTACAGTTTTATAAACTATTTATTAGCCCTGTCCTGTAGCGCTACATCAATATGGCCATCGGTGAAGCAAGGCAGGAGCTATAAAAATACCATCTATCCAAAATAAGCTTCATAAAATCAAACAGAGGCCAGTACAGCCTAGGATGGGATTGTGGCTTGACATATAAAGGGCCTCTCAATCTTTGAGATAGACCATTAAAATCCTCAAGCCCTTTTGGTTCACAGAAGTCTAAAACAAAAGGGGAAAAATAATGACACCTTTTCTGGCGGAGCAGGAGAAGGCAGCACAGCAGTCGTGCAGCATCATTTGTTTCCACACCAGTCAGATTACTCTCTTCTCCCAGCAAGAAAACCACAGGGTCCCAAAAAAAAATAAAAATCCAAGTCAAAAAAAAATAAATACAATAAGTGCTTCTTTGCCTTCTGCCTTTCCCACCCACTAGGTGCTTTTCCACAGGCAAAAAAGTTTCTCCTTGATGTGGCAGCGATGATGGATCCTGCTCTGCACAGGGAGGAGGTGCAGGAGGGAAAGGCAGGGCTGGAGCACACAGATATCCCCCCCAGCTCCTCGAGGCAGCAGGGTGAGGCAGAAGGCAGGTCAATACATTGTCAGAGCTGATGATTAACATTTCCAGCCAGTGCTCCCTCAAACCACCTCTAAAACATGTCTTAATAAACTGCATTGCAAATAGCCTTGTATTTCTACCTCGCTGCATCTGCCAGGGTGAGATAATACAGCGACCTCAGGAAAAGTGACATACAGGGAATGAGCTGCTGAGAGTTATACGACACAGGGAGACCTTGCTCAGCACAGCCCTCCCAGCTCTGGGTGGCTCCACATTGCTGGCTGGCAGCAGTTGGGATGTGGGTGGCTCACCCAGGGTTTTTAGGGCTCTGTAGGAAACGAGGGGTGTGCTTCAAGCATAGAAAATACCAGCTCACAAAGGGTTTGGGCCTGAAAGGGTTTGAGGGAGAAAATCGCTCTGAATTGCTATTGAGTGTGAAAATCACTGTAGGACAGAAATATTTCAAAGTCACACACGTGACAGCTTTTTGCAGAGGCAGGCACCATGCTCTGGAAAGGTCAGAGGGAGGTGAGAGCAAGCATAAGCATCATTTTCCTGGAAACACAGCTCTGAAGCTTTCCAAAACTCTCTGATGGCAACAGGCTCCTTGACAGTTTGCAGCGTTGCTGAAAAACTTGGCTGGATCAAGCACAGTGAGGCTCAGCATCACCTTTCCGGGGGATTCTGAACCTCACACCTTCCTGCACTGCGATGCTCAAGCCTTAAGGGAGACAGGCAGAGCTGCCAATCCAAACTGCAACTCAGCTCCTCAAAGCAGTGAACTGGAAATGAAACTCACACACCTTCACGCCCTTTCCCTATCAGCCTCCTCAGGAACACCTGAAGGGAGAGAAAACAGCTTGGATTGGACATGGGAGGAGGGAAAAAAAGAAATGAAAAGATTAGAGTTTACCTGCCAAGTCACCTTCAGCCAGGAAAGGATGTTTTACAACCCCACTCTGGACCTTCAAGTACTTCAACATTAAGTAAATGCCACTTACCTAGGAGGAAAAAGAAGAAAAAGTTAAAGTTCACCAAGTATTTTAACACGACGCATTTTAAAAGCGATGGAATTTGTAATTCACTCGTAGGCTGGAGGAAACACAAAGAGAAAAACTCCAGTTTTTAATACACTCTGCTAAAGGTCAGCTTGAATGGCATATGGTCACAGGGCCATTCTGTGGGCTGTTTGTTTTCTTATTTACTTCTCACAGCCTTATTTAGCTGCTTTTTCCACCCCCCTACCCAGGCCTGCAGAGCAGGAGCATGCAGCTTCAGAGGCAAAAGCTTCCTCTTCCCATTCCAAAACTGAAATCAATGCAGATAGTTGCTTCCTGATTTTTCTTACATAGCTTTTTTTCCCCCACAGCAATATCACCCATCCTTGGCTAAGGTCCAACCTCAGGTTTTCCATCTCTGCAGTCCCAAACAGGCAGTACCACCATTTCCAACACCAGCCCTGACCACAGAATCATGGAGGTTGGAAAAGACCTCTGAGAGCATCAAGTCCAACCCATGACCTAACACCACCATGTCAACTAGACCATGGCACTAAGTGCCACGTTGAAACTTTCCTTAAACACTTCCAGGGTGTCGCCACACTTGCTGGGAAGCAAATGCTCAGGATCAGTCTTTCCCAGGCTCCAGCTGCAGCATTCCTTCTTCCAGATGGGTCTGTCCTATGTCCCACCAGCCAAGAGACCAACACAACCATTCATCCTTCGCTTTCAAAAAGACCAGTTTGACCTTCTCTAGGACAAAGCAATTCCACCCTTGCCAATCCTCATCAAAAAATCTGCCTCGTGGATATGATAAATATTAAGACATCTTTGGAGACACATGAGAAGCCCTTCCCTTTTTTCTTCCTCAGGCATTTGGAAGCATGGAAAACCAAGTGAGACAGTAGCTGCTCCCATCCAGCTGTTGCTCCGTAGGCTGTTGTAGGAATCGCAGATGACGTGACGGGGCATGTCTCGCTAATGCACGACTGTGTGTGCTCTAAATTACTTAAAGGGTGCCTGGGGCTGTGGACAGATGCTGCTAAAACATACAATTGGATAAATAAATGGAAGGTAACGGAGAGGGGAGGGATGCAAGTGGCAGAGTTGTGTGCCAAGGTGTTAAAAAAACTCCCACAGAGCTGCCTAAACCTCTTCTGAGACTCCGCTGCTACGTGTTTCAGATGCTGAGAAGATTGAACTAATAAAAAAGAAATGAGAGAACTGTCACTGCAGATTACATGGTATTTATTCCAAAATCTGCTCATTATAGAAATTTGCAAGACAAATGGGTTTTTAGCAGGAAATGGCAGCTTTTCCTTAAGTGTATAACGAGAAACAGAATTGGTCGGGAGCTGAATCTCTCTCTCCCTTTTTTGAGCTGCTCCAGCTCCAAGTCTTACCAACTACTCGAGAAAGACTCATGAGGCTGGGGGAAAAAAAAAAAAAAACAAGCCCAATTTTTTTTTTTAACATTCTCCACCAGCCACTTCATAATCCTATAAGAAAGTACGATTAAGAAATATTTGAAGCAAGAAAAGCTCATTTGGCCTAGAGAGTTTCTAGGCAGCGAGAGCTTCTCTTGCTCCTCCACAGCATGCAATTGGTATTGCTAACTCTCTGGATCCTTCCTTCCTCGCAGGGAAAGCCCTTCACGAAGAAGAGTATTTGTGGTCAGGCTTTAATCCCTCAGCCTTGATAAATGTTTAATTCCTGGGCCTGCCTTCGTATCTGAATATAGACTGGAGGTGGTTCGCATTCTGCCGTATCCGAGTGCTTCTAATGACATTTTGGCTTCTTTCCCAGTTAATTCCAAGTGCCTGAAACCCAAGCATCTCTCCCCTCTCTCTCCCTCCCCATCATGGATGCACATGCGGATATTTGACTGATAATGTACAAAGCCATAATATGTGGGGTTTAAAACAAGTCTCTGCAGTGGAGCCTTAAGAAGGAGGATGAAGAAGAAGAAGAAGAAGAAGGGGGGAAAATATGCCTTGAAATATTACAGACTAGGAGCTGTCAAGTTGAAAAAGCCTCTACAAGGTTTTCAATGCCATAACGGTGTTATTTAGCTGGGGCTGAGAATTTTCAGACACATCAACAGGAAAAAAGGGGTTTCAGGAGGGGGGAAAAAAAAAAAGAGGCGGCCTGTCTTATTTGCAGCTCTCCTTTGTTGGAAAGCAATTACAGCCTTACTCAATTTATGACCCAGAATGCACCCTAATCTACTTGTAAATGCATCTTATTCACCACACAGCACTTTCAGATACAGCCAGGGTAAATAAACGGGAGATTGTTCCTACCTACGTCGCGGCACAACTGTTAATTGTAACGCCCCATGAAACTTAATTATGCAAAGCAGAGTGGCGACACTGCAGCCATTAATGAGATGTTTGATTCAAGAATAATTTGTTGTTTGGAGCCTCGGACTTGTTTTGCCTGTCCCTTCCACTGTGCTGCACTAATTCTCAATTCGTGCTGGTTTTAATAGCATGGCAGCAGGGCACAAAATGACTCAGCTGAAGGAGCAATGGGACAGCTCCTGGTTGGGAGCTCATTTTGCAGGTGGACAGCAAGGCCCCACCATATGGGTTTCTTGCACTTCAACAGCCCCAAGTGCAGGGGAAAGCCAACATGGGGATGTATGACCCTCAGGTAAAAAAAGCTGGAGATGCTACCGAGCTCTTTTTGACACAGCAGTGTCCAAAAAAAGAAGACTTTGGCTTTGCTACACCCCAAAAACTCCTACAGCCATACTGGGATGGACACAGGTGTGGACTCTGTTTGTTACACACACAAACACCCACGGCATTTCTTCTAGCTCCTTTGCAATGGCTGAATCTGAGCAACAGTTTGGGTTGAACCATCATGTCGCCAGCCTGGAAGTAGCATGAAAGAAACCACAAATAGAAGGAGAGAAGAGGATGAAGAGACAAAGAAAAAGATGACTTGGTACAACAACTTGTAGTACACCCACTGATAAGGTATGTGATAGATAGAGCTACAAGATGTTGTGTGGAGACTTTCCTCACTGCTCTGAGACGTTCTTCCTGAATGGGGAAAGGAGATTGGTAGTCAGAACAAAGTCTATTATTTAAGCCTCTGGTTATTGATAGAAACACACTATCTTTTTAAATTTACAAGCAAGCAAGCAATTCAATTTCACCCATTTAGAACAGCACAAGATGTTTGCTCATAGCTGCCGTGGAGATACCAGAGCCTTTCCCCTTCCAGTTCTCTCCCAGCAGAAATCCCTCTGCTAACATCAT
>NW_008677965.1:7471-13642 GCF_000695815.1 Acanthisitta chloris | reverse complement strand
CTGACACCCACTTCTTCTAACTCAGGCTGAGCACTGACCCACTTCTCCAGTTGGCTCTGTTAATACCTGTGATTAGTAGGCTTTGGAGCCAACAGCCACCACCAGCTCATGAATCAACAGGATTTCTTCCCTCGCCGTGGCACCAGCAAAAGGAAGGAGAAAGGGTTCCATTATCTCTGATAAATCTGCTGTTGATAGGAAAGACATTGTTGGTCTACTGCGACTGTCTATTTTTTTTTGCCTTATAAATGTGACTCTTAAAATAGCAAGTCACGAAGAGAGTTTTAGACATACTCGAGGCCCTTGGGAACAAGCCCATGATGACTCCACAATCGCAGCACACGGTATTGATGGCAACCAAGATAAAGAGGAACTTGCAGGCAGCCACACCGAGTCCTGCCGACGCCTCTAATGAGATCAGGACAGATGACAAGGCACTCAACTGTGCCCCAGCAAGGTCATTACTGAGCATTAATAAAGGAACCTTATTATGAACATATCACTCAGCCCCAGTGCACTTCCCCCCTTGGCTGGGAGGAGAGAGGATGAAAACCACAGTCCCTTGTGCCCCAGAGCAATGGGGTTTGGGATTTAGTGCTGCAGTCAGCCAAGGGACTCATGCTGCCCCATGCAAAACCTCTGGGGAAAGACTGTCTTCCTAGCAAATGCTAATCAGAGAATCACTTAGGTTGGAAAAGACCTCTGAGGTCATTGAGTCCAACTGTTCATGCAGCACTGACAGGTCCACCACTAACCCATGTCCCCCAGTGTCACATCCACATGGCTTTTATACCCCTCAAGGGACAATAACTCCAATACTGTGCTGGGCAGCCTGTTTCAGGACTTGACAACCCTTTCAGAGAAGAATTTTCCCCTAATATCCAATCTAATCCTCCCCTGGTGCAACTTGAGGTTGTTTTTTCTTGTCCTATTGCTTGTGACATGGGAGAAGAGACTGAACTGCACCTGGCTCAAACCTCCTTCCAGGTAGTTGTTGACAGTGAGGAGGTCTCCTCTGAGCCTCTTTTCCCCAGGGTGAGCCCTCCCAACTCCCTCAGTTGCTCCTCATCAGACCTGTGCTCCAGACCCTTCCTCAGTTCCACTGTCCTTTTAGGACACACTCCAACACCTCAATGTCCCAGTTAATATCTTAGTACCTTGCTCAAAAGTCATGACCAACCACATGCATCAAACCAGCTTCTAGTGTTCTCCTTCCCCTTGCCTTGCCTGACCTCCTCATAGCCCAAACCAGCTTTTGCTGTGAAGATGCTCCTACAAAAGCAGCAGCCAGCCCTGCTCTTCTCTGCCACAGCATCAGCATCTGCTCTCTCCCTTTTCATCTCACACAGAGGAGATGGTGGAAGTTCGTCTGATGCTCCATCCATGGTCCTTTTTCCAATGCATTCTGGAGTCTGAGCCAGGGAGAACTGGCACCACCAGAAATCTGCCCCTGGCTCTGCTGAAACTCTGAGTGAATTTATGCCAACCCCACAGAATGGATTTTGGCTTCTAGAAAAATAAAACCCATGCCTGGAGCAAGGTGAGACTTTTTTCCAAACATTTTGTGGTGGGGTTTTTTTTCCCCCCTACTGTCTGATATTTCATTTTGGGTGTTACTTCGATTTGATAAGAAAAATCAAAACCAATCTGACCCCAATTGTTCAGAAGTGCTCTGAAAAAAAGATATCTGATATTCACAGTGCTCTGGTCCTATTGCCCTAATTCTCACCTTCTCTTACTCTGTAATTTCCTCCTTCCTAACACAGTGACTGGAGCTGAGTGCAGTGTCTCAGACGTGCACTCGGCGAGGGCTGAGATATTATTGTTGATTTATACTTGCTGGCTCTGCTTAGGGAGCAGTGATTTACTTCGCTGTGTTTTCACAAGGCTGCTATCTCTTTGGAGACAGATATCACCCTCATCTTCCCCACATCCAAGCACCTGGTGCTAAGCACTCGGTCACAGATTGCTGAGATACTTCCACATCTTTCCTCCTCTCTCACAAGCTTTGTTTCAAGGAAGGTCATTACCACGTTTTTGGCTCCCTTAGGCTTTAACAGCCCAATTAGGGGAGACAGCAGCACTTCAGTAGGTGCTGGCCAGAGCGTGGCCTTATCCCTGGAAGCCAATTCTCCTTCAGACTTAAATATGGACCCAGTTTTATACCTTACTTATCTCCACAATGGAACAGGTCAGGAATTATTCTTTTCAGCCTTAGCATGCATTTCTACTCTGTCTTTTGTTGGTTCCTTTCTCCTGACACTGTGAAACAAGCAGACCTTGCACAGGGAGCTCTCCAGGCCTCAAATAGGACTTTTTTCTTCGCATGGGAACAGGTAAGTCCTAGGCTCAGGCAAACCCTGCACCCAAAATCCATCCAAGGGATTGGATGAAGCCAAGATGAAGCCTAGATGAAGCACATTTCTCCCCAAGTTGTTTTTCCACAGAGAACTGTGCCAGCAAAACATTCCTCAGAGACAGAAAGAGGAATGGGAACGACGATACAGCAGAACCTGACCATAAATACCTACTAAAGGGACCTGTTATGGCTCTGCCTTCTGCAGATTTTATACATACACAGAACAGTAAATACTGCAATCGAGTGAGTTCTCTGTACAACACCTTTTGCCACTATTTTGCAAGCACAGATACATCAGTGTAACATCAGGCTCTTAAAATTGCTCAGGAAGATCTGCTCACTGGTGACATTACCCAACACCCACACGCTGTAACACACACACACTCCTCAGCCCAACGATTCTGCAGCAATCCTCCAAGAGAGGGGAATCAAGACACTTCCAACACTAGAGTTAGGGACTAAGTCCCCCATAGAGCAAGTTTCTCACACCCTGCTGGGATGCAGGAATCAGGATCACCTCTTTGTTTCCCATCTCCCTTTTCATCCTCCCTTTGCCTCCGTTCCGCTCACCACAGGAGACCTCGAGTGGTGGCTCCTGAACAGAGACACTGAGGAGCTGAACAAGTGAGCAGCGTTTTCAGAGCCTTTGAAGGAGCTGTGTTGTGCCTGTACAATGGTTTAGGGCGAACAATAACACGTCCTCGCTCGTGGTGTCGGCCCCCGTGATGACTGTCCTCAGCACAACTGTCAACTCAACTCCCATTGAAGGATCTTTATTATTAGTGATGAGCTAAGGAACAGGGTGAATGCAGCTTGATTTTGCAGCTCCAGCACTAAGGGAAAGGGAAAAATCATGTAAACCCATACTCAGTGCTGAAGTCATGGAGTGAGAATAAAAGTGGAGTCCCATCTGGTGACACGTCACAAAGGCAAATGTGGGTCCTGCAGCTGGGGTGGAATAACCCCAGGCACCAGCACAGGTTGGGGACTGACCTGCTGGAAAGCAGCTCTGTGGAGAAGGACCTGGTGGACAACAAGCTGTCCCAGAGCTGACAGTGTGCCCTGGGGTGCATTAGGAAGAACATCACCACCAGGTCGAGGAGGTGCATCTCTCCTCAGCCCTACTGAGGTGCATCTGGAGTGCTGTGTCCAGTTCTGGGCTCCTCAGGACAAGAAAGACATGGAGATCCTGGAACAGGTCCAGCAGAGCATACAGAGATGATTAAGGGATTGGAGCATCTTTCTTAGGAGAACAGGCTGAGAGAGCTGGGCCTGTTCAGCCTTGAGATGAGATGATTGAGAGTACCTCACCCATGTCTACCAGCACCTGAAGGGAGGTGTCCCAGGCTGGAGCTAAGCTCTGCTCCATGGTGCCCAACAATAAGACAAAAGGCAGTGGGAAGGAACTGATACCCAGGAAGTTCCACCTGAAAATAAGGAAGAACTTCTTCCCTGTGCAGTGACCAAGCACTGGAACAGATTGCCCAGAGAGGTTGTGGATTCCCACTCACTGCAGATATTCCAGAACTGTCTGGATGCATTATGCTTCGGCATGACCCTGCTTGAGCAGGGAGATTGGACCAGATGACCCACTGTGGTCCCTTCCAACCTCCTCTCTTCTGTGATATCTTGCTCTAAGTCCATGTTTTCCCTTGCTGCTCCCTACATTTCTCCTGTGCAAGGAGCACAGGCCAGACACCAACTTGTCTCCTTACTCCATAATTTCCACCCTTTATATCCCCAAACAACTTCCTACATACTTTGCAAATTCCAACACTCTCTTAAACAGTTTTAGGCAGTTCCTCTCTCATGTTCATAAGTCTAAAATCTTCCAGCAACGGCCACAAAATGTGAAACCAACTGACAGGTTGATTTAGTGCAGCTCTTACTAACAGCTTGCAGAAATTAGAAGTAAATAGGAGGTCAAATAGCTCACGAGCAACTTGGCATTGGCAACTGCAGCTTAGTTAGGCTCCTTTGGTAATAAAGAACCACCACATCTTTCCCTCACCTGAGTGCTCAGCAGAAGCACAAAGGTCATTACCAGCTAAGGATACACCAAGAATAACACTTTAAACCTTTATTATTTTTAACAAGACATGAGTATTTTAAATAGTGCCTGTGCAATAAAGTGGTGGCAGGCTACAGTGACTGGGAATGGCTGAAAATAGCAATAAAAAACAAGTGAAATTGGAAACACAATATTCAACCATCCATGGTTCTTAAAGCTGTGTCAGTCAGTTAAGCAAAAACTAAGCCTAGGCATAAGTGAGCATGAAATTCAATATAAACATCCTGAATGTGGTGGAGAAACAGATGAAATATATATACAGAATGCTAAAGTAAAATATACAATGAGCTTTGTATAAATAAACAATTGAGAAACAAGAAGATTAAAAGCTGTCCTCATGATATATAGGATTGCTGGGAATGAACCCATTCTGCAATTGTCTGACTTCAGATACTTTGGGGATGTTGATTATGCTTTTAATTCTCTTTCATCAAAAGGAGAGGTAATTAGGGACAAAATAATTCCAGCAAATGTCAACTGCCTAAGACTCTGGAAAACTCAAAAGAGGCAAAGTCAGACACAAACGTTTTGAAGGGAATAATAAATGAATTATGGGCTCTAAACAATTATTTTTTTGAAGTATCCCTAATGTAAACTAACCAGATGTCCTGGGTGAAGAGGGTGAGAAATTGCCTTGACAGGCCACTAATTCCTTCGCTGCAGATCCCTTCTGTGAAGTGAGGATTACCAAAATAAATAAATAAACAAATGAAAGCCAATGCGAGAGTCACAACAAGGCTTAAAAAGCCAGGGAAGGCCAGTGCAGTTATTATAAACAGCTGCAGCCACAAAAAAAACCCATATCTGAAAGTTTTTATTTGAACTTTGCTATGCATTTCTGATGGGAAAAGCATCTCCCTGGATTTTCACATCTCCACTAGCACCTCACTGCAAACCCCAAGCTCCTCATTTAGAGCTGTGTGTCCCCAAACAGTGACAGCATCACTAAGCCCAACTCAGTTCCTGAGTTCCTCACACCTCAGTTTCCCATCTGTCTAATGGGAATAATAACAGCGACCCATTTCACCGAGCAGAACGTTGCAGAAGCACTTAGGTGCCATGGAAACGGCGACATTACACCCACCCACACTCCCCCACGCCGCTCCCTTCTTCAGCAGCAATGCAGATGGACCAGCAGCTGGGCCAGAGGAAACCTCCTCTCATGCTGGATGAAGGATGGGCAACAGCACTTGGCAACCCACCGTTCTGCTCCCAACTCCATTTATGAGCACGAGAGTGTCACTGGAAACATTCCCCCAGTCTCTGCTATCCCACCACGACACATCACTGAAGACCACATGTGGTCTCTCCTCTAGATCTTCTTCTCTGCTGGGACCCAAAAGTCATGCATGCAGGTGTCCTCAAGATACAAAGGACTCCCACACTGCACCCAGAGGCTAAAAACCTCAAGCAGGACTATAAAAATGGCTATGAGACAAAGATGTTCCTCTCCTGGAAGATGAGGTCAAGCCCAGCATGGATTTCTCCATGTACAGCTCCTCCACCACCCTCCTCTAGGCATGGAGAAGGACTGACCTGCAACTCATCACACTTTCACTAAGCTGCAAGAAACTCCTCATCACATCAACCTAGCAATTTCCCAAACACATCCCAACTGGCCATAGTGCAAGTAATCAGAGCCCACGGTCACCAGTGGCTCAGGAAGGTCAGCACTGAGCTGCAGCACAGGATCCAGGTGTGTCCTGGGAAATTCTGGCAGTGTGTGGGTCACATCAGCTCA
>NW_008677965.1:0-7439 GCF_000695815.1 Acanthisitta chloris | reverse complement strand
GAATTTTGGTTGAAGATTGGGCCACCCCGGCCAGTTTGGTAGGAGACAAAGAAAATCATGTCAGTAGCAGGTCTGTAATAATTCTATAATCATTCCAGATAATAATTTTACAGCAGAGTTTTCCCCTGGCTTCCTGCTCTCTGCAAACCCCAAATCAAGGCTAAATGGAGGTATCTGAATACTTAAAGACCTTCCAAAAAGCAGAAAAATACCAGTGAGGGACACATTTACACTGAGCTCCAGCTAGGATGGAGGGAGAAAGCCACCAGGAGCCAGAGGCAACCAGAGCAAGGCAGAACTCTCTCCCTGGCTAGCAAAGGACACAGCTCCATGCCACTTTTGTCATATTTCCCTGTTCAGAGGACAAGCTCCTTGGTCACTGCAGAGGACCAGGGCCGTGGAGAGCAATTCTGGGCTGTGTCTGCCAGCATCCTGTATTTGTTGCTCCCTTGAGTGGCTGCCTCAGACAGGCTTTGCTGTATTTTAGACCTGACATTACCCAGCAGGCAATGAAAACTGGCTACTCATTAACTTCACCGAGATGGGAGCAGCTCCTCTAAAAGCTACTGAACCCATTCTAGCATTCGGGGGGTGTGTCATTTAGCCAGACACAAGGCTGTGATGTGTCCCTCTCACTGTTTGGCTTTTCCCTTTCCCTTCAGTTTTATTTTTCCATGGTGACATTTGGAAGAGAAAAAGCTGTTGAAAGCAGAGATATTGGACACTCAATTCCAGGCTCCCTCACCGTCACTTAGCAGAAAACATTCAGAAATTTAATATTTGATCTTCCTCCTGCTCTTTGATCACCTTTTTTCTTTTTTTTGTGCCTCTATCACTCTTAGGACAAAGTTGCTTAATAAATGGGCTGAGGAGGGAGCTCTGAGTGGGATGCAAGGCAAAGGCACGAATCAGATGTACAAATTACTTGCTAGGCAAGATTTTGGCAGAGATGTTGAGAGAGATGTGTACTTTGTGCTATTTCAGGCCAAATTTCCCAGAGAGACAGAGTCTGGCTGGTTAACAGGGAGTTAAAGAAAGCTTAATAAAGGCAAATAGTTAACAGGCAATGGATTGCTGAGTACTCAGCCAATGAGCCAGTGCTCAGCTCCTGACTGTAGCCACCAGCAGCATCATCTACTGCTGGATTTATCCCAATCTACAACTAATATCTGCAATATGCTTCTAACATCTGCTATCCACTTATTAACTCTATACAGACTCCTGAAGAGCTATCAATAAACCTAACTTTAATAAGAAGGGTGACCCCTTTGCCAGCATCAGGAGAGAAATGTCATTCAATCAACTTTTCTAGCTGGGTTGTTGTTCTCCTCTGCCAGAAATCTCCTGAGAGCATCTGGCAGGACCAGAGCAGCAGATTCAAGGTCAGAGAGTCCTTAACCAGCTTCATCCTTGGGACTGCAAAGCCCCTGCCCCAAACTTCAAGGCAGGAATGTGCATCAGGCTGCATGTTCCTCTCCTTTTAGCTCCTCCGTGGCCACTCCACAGTTGATTTTCACCTTTCAACCATAAAAAAAAAAAGTGCTCATAACGAGATCAAGCGCAGTGACCTCATTCTGCATGCACCAGCTTCACGTGTTTGAGCACATATTTCACTCTTTACAGATGAGAGGTGAAAAGCATGTATTTAGAGGAGGCACCACGGTGAGAGCCGTGGGGAAGGACAGCACAGAAGTCACATTTCCTTTGCCTGGAGGAAGACATCCTTCTCCATAGACTGCTCACCTGCATGGAGAGGAGCAAACTGGGCAAAATCCTGCTGCTTTCTCCTCACCCTCACAGATGGTCCCTCCCTGGCACCCTGGATGGCAGCACATCACCTTGCTTTAACATCACACCCCACAACATGCTAATGCTCCACGTGGCAAACCCCCCAGTGCATAGATGGGGAAACTGAGGCAGGCTGGAGCACAGTGACCAGGTTTGTGCTGCCTTTGGTAGCTGTGCTGTTCCCAGCTCAGCTCTCAAGGTCACACCATGTGCGTCAGCAGCATTCACACATCCTGCAGGGATGGAGGAGATCACAAGCCAAAGCCCAACTCCTCCACCAACTTCAGAGTCACACACACAGTCTGCAAAGCCAATGGGGTTGGGTTCCAACAGAAGTTTGAGTCCCAAACTAACACAACTGTGCCCCATCCTATCCAAAGGGGACCCTGTGCCAGCTCACTGAGCGAACACCCCATTTGCCCATCATCATTCCTTCCAAAATAAACAGGTTTATGCTCGCACAGTTGTGCCATCAGTCCAAGACGAGCTACTCATGGAACAAAAACCCAACCTGCAGCATGGCCAGTGCCACCATCCCACATTCCACAGACCAACTGTGGGATCTGTCTCTGTTTCAAGAACCCCTTTTTGCATCCCAACCACTCAACACCACTCTGCCAACCTCTACCACCTGTTCTGCTTTGGCCACCGCAACCCTCGGGAGGCAAAAAAAAGAAAAAAAGAAATGTCGTGGCATGGTGTGGATTCTTCCAGTCAGGGATGGGGTTTGCAGCCTCCACAGCAGCACCATCGGGCAGGGCTGGCTGTGATGCCAACACAGCCCATACCACTGTGCTGGGTAATGGCCATTGCAGCACAAAATTAACGGTGCATCTGCTCCTCGCTGCAGACGCCGCAGAAGAGTGGGCTGTAATTTCGTCTCCGATCCCCCAAATAATGTTTGTTGTCGTGCTGTAATCTTGGCAATCAATGTAACAGCTGAACAGATCGTTTCGGCTGAAATATTTGCTAAACACACTAAGACCTTGAAACCACACCTCAGCGTGTGTGTATTGTGTATGGGATTACATACTGAACTAAATAAGGACTGGTTGGGGAGGGGGGAAGGGGGATGGGGAGAGCTGTCAGCAATTAAAACACAAGAACAACAAGGAAAATAAAAACCACCTTGTGTGTTTATCTCCTGCACCTTTCACCAGCAGCATCTTATTTCCTGTAAAACAGGCAAAACAAAGCTTCAAGCACTCTTTGGAGCACACCACCATCCAAGAGGTATCAACTGAAGGCTTGCAAGAAGGGATTTTTAATGGGCACAGAAATCAGCTGGCCAAACCAGCTGCACACATATTAACCTCCTGATGTCCCTCTCACTGAGTGCTGCCTTCACTCATCCATCTATAAATAGGCTAAACCATGAAATGATTTTATTTAGGGAGTTTAGTCAGAGTGACTTATTTTTGATTTCTGTGTTTAACCTGTTTGAAATGCCAGTCTGGGAAATGAAAGCAGCAGATTAGTGAAGACAAAAGCTCAGGTGACCAGGTTATACACATAGACATGCTACTGACCACCTGCATGCCCTTCTGCACATCATGGCACTCTGATATTTCCCTTCTTCAGCTCCAAGAGTTGTGTTTATTGTGAAATAAACTTACTGAAAGAAAGATTCTGTCTTCCTAGGCATGCATGCAGCAGCTGGGCTGCAGGACCCTGACTTTGGCTGGAGTCTCCAGGCCTTAATGTCACATCTACCTGAAATAACACAAGGTCTTTGGGGACAAGAGAGAAAAGTTGGGTCTTTTGTTTTGGGCAAACTCTTGTTTTCCCAAGGTTTTGATTTCTTCTAGCACTGCGAAGCATTTGTATAAATTAGTGCAGACATCTGATATACATCAATTTTGACAGGCCTGGGGCAAGTTCAAACTTCTGATCACAACATCCATCACAAGCACTGAGCTATTTATCAGCAATTGATCGAAACAAAAAGGGAGAACAAAACCTTTCACTTCAGCAACCGATACCTAAGGACTTACAAGAGCAGGTCCACTACCTCCTTCTCAAGACAACAGAGTGCTTAGTTGACCCTCAAATCTACACTCTGTTAAAGCACATCACCAAACGTGGACCTTCAGGGGACCTGACCCCACATAAGGAGCAAAATCATCTCATGGACCTGCTCAAGGAGTGATCTTTTCTACCCCACTCAGAACCCTGTAATTCTCTCATGCAAAACCCTTGATCACCTCAGTATAAGAAGGAGATGGAAGAGGTTGGAAGATCAAAGATGTTACTGATGGAAGTGGGGTCTGGGACTCTGGATAAGAGAGCTCACTCTCCTGCTCTGCCACAGCCTCCCAGTGAGACCACACATATCATACAGCCTCTGTGGTCTCATCCCTAACAGGGTTAGGATCTCCTCTGGGGGTGCTTTGGAGAAAGCACATTTGCAAATCTGAGGTGCCAAGATATGACAGCAAAACAGGCAAAATCCTTTCAGCGAGACCCAAGCAGCCTTTTAATCCTCCCAGCCCTGCAGATCACAGCTGCTGAATCACAGCACTCTTGACTGGGATTCAAAAGAGAGAATTTGGGGTCACTGGGCACCTCCACAGCGACCTGTCAGGCTCAATTCCTTGGCTGTGACATCCCATCCATTTCTAAACATCTCATTCAATGGGGTTTCAGCCATCTGCACTGCACAGGGACTACTCTCTTGCCTGGGCTGCAATTTGGCTTGGATAAAACCAGCAGTAGCCTAACCAGCAGTAGCCAAGGAGAGAAGCCAAGAAGGCAATGGCCTGAAGCCAGGAGAGCCACAGCAGCACAACCACCACCTCCACAGTGCAGTTACCCCAGAGACCCCAAGCCTCCCTCCTGAAAGGAGATGAGGGAACCACTTTGCACGTCTTTATCACGCTGTAGCCTCTAATCCTGCAGCAAGAGCCAACCTGGCTTGCCTGGATCCCTCATGAAGACTCAAGCCTGCCAACCTGCCGAGCAGCGAGCGGCTGCCAGCACTCCCAGCCTTGGCAGCTCTCCCAAGGTGGAGAAGCAATGGGCTTTCCCTGGAGGCACCAGGCAGACAAAGGAAGCTCCGTGCTTCCACCAAGACGTGTGTGGCCCTTGCCAGGGGACACGTGTCCCCAACATTCCCCATCCAAGGGAGATGGGACACAACCTCCTTGCAGCAAGGCTCATGGAACTCATGTGTGCCAATCATGGGAAATCAAAAAAAAAACCAAACCATTACTTTCTTTAAAAAAAATTCATTTAGTCATTTTCCACATATTTGCTAATTACTCATCAGCTTTGCTAATGAAGGTGCTGTGCTGGGCACTCGGAGACCGAAGGAGTTTCTGCTAAAATCAAACGCTGAGTAAGTGCTGCGTTTACCAAGGGATAGGCAGCTTCAAAGCTTTCCCTTCCACTTAGATTTTAAGCACTTCTACAAAAGAACATTGATTTTGGGTTAAATTGACTGATTTTATTCATAGCTGGTTCGTATGGTGTATTCAAAAGACAAATTGTACGAGACTGCAAGCTATGGATCAGCTCAGATAATTCAGAGTCCTCTTTCCTCCTTTTTTTTTTCTCCTTTTTTTTTTTGTTCTAAATATTTTCCATGCTTATAATTTGCTATTATTTGGCCCCTGCCTGGACAGAAAAGGCATTTTCACAGTATGGGAGCCTCTCTTTGAAGGGAGGGTATTATATTTTAATGCCAATTACAAGAGAAGTAAGAATCAGACATCCTTGCAACCCTTTAGAGCTCCTGCATAGCAAATAGCCTATTTGGGGAGGGGATGTGTGTTTTGTTCATAGACATTATATTTATGCAGAGAGTTTATTGACTCCAATTTAGGTGAAATATATAATAAACATGTGTATCAAGCACTAAACACTTGTGACAAAGATCAGCTCTAATCCCTCAGGTGCACTGCTGTAGCTGTTAAGAGAAGTGCTAGATGAAAACTCCTTAAATGTATCACATGCCAGGAATGTTTAAGGCTATTGCACATTAGGCACAAAGCAGCCTGGGAAGTGCTGTCAGGTGCTTCTGGACACAGAGGAGGGAGGAGCAGCTTCTGTCATCCCAGAACAGATCATCATAAAGATCCCAAAACATACTCCCAAACTGACTTCAGCACATATTCCCCCCAACACAGCTGGATGCAAAGCAAAACACAGATGGAACACCTTATCCCAACAAGTCATGGCACAAGGCTGGGCAGCCTGACCACCGTGACTCAGTTTGTCCATGGCTCCTGAGAGGAATTCAAGGGGGAATTGTCTGCAAAATCATAGAATCATAGAATTAAGGAGTTGGAATGGACCTGACAGATCATCTAGTCCCAACCCCCTGCCCTGGGCAGGGACATCCCCTCACTAGATCAGGTTGCTCAAGGCTTCATCCAACCTGGCCTTGAACACTGCCAGGGTTGGGGCAGCCACAGCCTCCCTGGGCAACCTGGGACAGTGTCTCACCACCCTTAGAGTAAAAAACTTTTTTCTCACATCCAACCTAGACTTTCCCTCCTTCAGTTTGAATCCATTACCCTTGTCCTGTCACTGCAGTTCCTAACACAGAGTCCCTCTCTCGATCCTTTGGAGGAGGATTGCAGCTGAGGAATTTAAGGTATCAGCTGCTAAATTAACATCTGCATCTTCACTTGTAGAATAAATCAGGTTGGAAAAGCCCTTCAAATCATCAAGTCCAACCTATGACTGATCATCTTGTCAGCTAGACCAGAGCACTAAGTGCCATGTGCTGTTGTTTCTTGAACACCTCCAGGGATGGTGACTCCACCACCTCCCTGGACAGCCCCTTCCAATGCCTGACAACCCTTTCCATCAAGAAATTCCTCCTGATATTCAACCTAAACCTCCCTTTGTGCAGCTTAAGGCTGTTTACTCCTGTCCTGTCACTTATTGCCTGGGAGAAGAGGCCAAACTCTACCTTGCTACAACCTCCTTTAAGGGAGTTGTAGAGAGCTCAAAGGTCTTCTCAGAGCCTCCTCTTCTCCAGGCTGAGCCCACCCAGCTCCCTCAGCCTCTCCTCATAGGACTTTCTCTCTAGCCCTAAACCTCACCAATTTCACTTCCACTGCTCATTCTCTGTAGCAGCAATACAAACCTCAAATAGCAAAATCCCTCTGTCCCCACGGCATGAAAAGCTGTAAGACTAGGAGGAAAAGAAACCAAAACTATCCAAATTCTCTCTCTAAAAAAACCCAAAGGTTTTGTGACCCCAAACCGATTCTTGCGTTGAACTCACTGGATTGTTTCAGGAAGGGGAAGAACTGAACAACTTCGTAAGACACTGAAGCAGAAAAACACATCGAGTACTCGGTTCAAAGGCCTGTCACAGAGTTTCCTTCTGTTTTATTCAAACCCTTTGGGAATATATTTAAATAAATGAAATCCAAACAAAACAGTGGAGTTGCAGGGAGAAGAGCTGAGCTTTCCCCCCCATTCCTTTTTTTTTTTTAAAGGGATTTTGCCATCCAGCAAATGGAAGAGAAAAATGTGTTATTCACCAAGCTCTCCTCAACGAGCAGAATAATAGTAACAAATAAATAAATAAAAAGAGAAAGAGTGCATCAAGCTGAACAGATAATGAGAGCCTGGTGGGGATGGACTGAGGGGGATGCAGGACAAGCCACCAGTGAGAACTGGGGAGGGACCAGGAC
>NW_008677964.1:0-437 GCF_000695815.1 Acanthisitta chloris | reverse complement strand
TTTACTTAGTGCTTAGAAAGGGGAGGGTGAAACAAAAGGGCTAAAAAGATTCATCAATGATGTACTGGAAGTTGCTTACTAACCAACTGGTACTGCTTGTGCTTGCTCCACATTGACATGCACACTTCAAAAGGAGAAGATATTGACCGGAGGGGGGCCCGGGGGGAAGAAAAAGGCGCCCCGGGGGGGGCAGTTGGGGCCCTGTTGAGCGAACAGGGGAGGAGCCAAGTCAAGATAGTGATTCACCACAGGATGCTGCTTTGAAAAACAAAACAGGGCAATATATCCTGTGAAGGAATGCTGCAAGTTAAACGATGTATGAAAGCTTAACTACAGATGTCCCGTGGAATAGAAATTGTATGTAGAAGGTTAAAAGTCGCCCAATGAAGGGATCGGGGGAGGAGTCACCGGCGCCACTGTCACCAGGAGGCGGGAAC